>NC_057802.1:100308470-100608470 GCF_018294505.1 Triticum aestivum
CTCTCTCTCTCTCTCTCTCTCTCGACCTCTCGACCTCTGGGTACTGGCCTCCTTGTCTCTGGAGGGTCCGGGTCTCTGATCCACCAACCCGATAGAGCTCTAGGGTTCCACTCCTTGGTGGGAATGGGCCTTTGGGGGTTAGTTGTCTATGTCTATGTTTGGACCAGGTCTCCGGGCCTTCAGGCCATGGGCCTCCGGTATACACAGAGTGAGGAGGTAACTATTGTACTTCTATGTGTGTGTGTGTAGAGGTATGAAGGAAATATGCCCTAAAGGCAATAATAAAGTTATCATTTATTTCCTTATTTCATGATAAATGTTTATTATTCATGCTAGAATTGTATTAACCGGAAACATAGTCCATGTGTGAATACATAGACAAACAGAGTGTCCCTAGTATGCCTCTACTTGACTAGCTCGTTAATCAAAGATGGTTAAGTTTCCTAGCATAGACATGTGTTGTCATTTGATGAACGGGTTCACATCATTAGAGAATGATGTGATGGACAAGACCCATTCGTTAGCTTAGCATTATGATCGTTTCAGTTTCATTGCTACTTCTTTCTTCATGACTTATACATGTTCCTCAGACTATGAGATTATGCAACTCCCGAATACCGGAGGAACACCTTGTGTGCTATCAAACATCACAACGTAACTGGATGATTATAAAGATGCTCTACAGGTGTCTCCGAAGGTGTTTGTTGGGTTGGCATAGATCGAGATTAGGATTTGTCACTCCGTGTATCGGAGAGGTATCTCTGGGCCCTCTCGGTAATGCACATCACTATAAGCCTTGCAAGCAATGTGACTAATGAGTTAGTTGCGGGATGATGCATTACGGAACGAGTAAAGACACTTGCCGGTAACGAGATTGAACTAGGTATGATGATACTGACGATCGAATCTCGGGAAAGTAACATACCGATAACAAAGGGAACAACGTGTATGTTGTTATGCGGTTTGACCGATAAAGATCTTCGTAGAATATGTAGGAGCCAATATGAGCATCCAGGTTCCGCTATTGGTTATTGACCAGAGATGTGTCTCGGTCATGTCTACATAGTTCTCGAACCCGTAGGGTCCGCACGCTTAACGTTCGATGATGATTTGTATTATGAGTTATGTGATTTGATGTACCGAAGGTTGTTTGGAGTCCCGGATGAGATTACGGACATGACGAGGAGTCTCGAAATGGTCGAGAGGTAAAGATTCATATATTGGAAGGTTGCATTCGGACATCGGAATGGTTCCGAGTGATTCGGGCATTTTTCCGAAGTAGTGGGAGGTTAGCGGAACCCCCCGGGGGAAGATATGGGCCTTATGGGCCATAGGAGGGAGGCTAACCAGCCCACAAGGGGCTGTTGCGCCCCCCACAAGGGAGGAAGCCGAATTGGACTTGGGAAGGGGGCGCCACCCCCCTTTCCTTCTCCTACTCCCTCTCCTTCCCCTTTTCCCCCTCCGGTAGAAGGAAAAAAGGGTGGGGCCGAATCCTACTAGGACTGGAGTCCTAGTAGGACTCCCCTCTCCCTGGCGCGCCACCTGTTGGCCGGCCTCCTCCTCCCCTCCTTTATATACGGGGGCAGGGGCACCCCAAAGGCACAACAGACAATCTCTTAGGCGTATGCGGTGCCCCCCTCCACAGTTTTACACCTCGGTCATATCGTCGTAGTGCTTAGGCGAAGCCCTGCACCGGTAACTTCATCATCACCGTCACCACGCCGTCGTGCTGACGGAACTCTCCCTCGGCCTCAACTGGATCAAGAGTACGAGGGAAATCATCGAGTTGAACGTGTGCTGAACACGGAGGTGCCGTACGTTCGGTGC
Source organism: Triticum aestivum (assembly GCF_018294505.1). Taxonomy (NCBI): domain Eukaryota; kingdom Viridiplantae; phylum Streptophyta; class Magnoliopsida; order Poales; family Poaceae; genus Triticum; species Triticum aestivum. Next base: position 100,310,298 of record NC_057802.1, read on the forward strand.
TAAGATCGGTCGGATCGTGAAGAAGTACGACTACATCAACTGCGTTGATATAACACTTCCGCTTTCGGTCTACGAGGGTACGTGGACACACTCTCCCCGCTCTTTGCTATGCTTCTCCTAGATAGATCTTGCGTGATCGTAGGCAAATTTTTTGAAATACTACGTTCCCCAACAGTGGCATCCGAGCCAGGTCTATGCGTAGATGTTATATGCACGAGTAGAACACAAAGAGTTGTGGGCGATAATAGTCATACTGCTTACCAGCATGTCATACTTTGATTTGGCGGTATTGTTGGATGAAGCGGCCCAGACCGACATTACGTGACCGCGTTCATGAGACTGGTTCTACCGCCGTGCTTCGCACACAGGTGGCCAGTGGGTATCTGTTTCTCCAACTTTAGTTGAATCGAGTGTGACTACGCCCGGTCCTTGTTGAAGGTTAAAACAGCACACTTGACGAAAAATCGTTGTGGTTTTTGATGCGTAGGTAAGAACGGTTCTTGCTAAGCCCGTAGCAGCTACGTAAAACTTGCAACAACAAAGTAGAGGACGTCTAACTTGTTTTTGCAGGGCATGTTGTGATGTGATATGGTCAAGACGTGATGATATAAAAATTGTTGTATGAGATGATCATGTTTTGTAAAAGTTATCGGCAACTGGCAGGAGCCTTATGGTTGTCGCTTTATTGTATGAAATGCAATCGCCATGTAATTGCTTTACTTTATCACTAAGCGGTAGCGATAGTCATAGAAGCAATAATTGGCGAGACGACAACGATGCTTCGATGGAGATCAAGGTGTCAAGCCGGTGATGATGGTGATCATGACAGTGCTTTGGAGATGGAGATCAAAGGCACAAGATGATGATGGCCATATCATATCACTTATATTGATTGCATGTGATGTTTATCCTTTTATGCATCTTATTTTGCTTAGTACGGCGGTAGCATTATAAGATGATCTCTCACTAAAATTTCAAGATATAAGTGTTCTCCCTGAGTATGCACCATTGCGACAGTTCTTCGTGCTGAGACACCACGTGATGATCGGGTGTGATAAGATCTACGTTCACATACAACGGGTGCAAGCCAGTTTTGCACACGCAGAATACTCAGATTAAACTTGACGAGCCTAGCATATGCAGATATGGCCTCGGAACACTGAGACCGAAAGGTCGAGCGTGAATCATATAGTAGATGTGATCAACATAGTGATGTTCACCATTGAAAACTACTCCATCTCACGTGATGATCGGACATGGTTTAGTTGATATGGATCACGTGATCATTTAGATGACTAGAGGGATGTCTATCTAAGTGGGAGTTCTTAAGTAATATGATTAAATTGAACTTTAATTAATCATGAACTTAGTCCTGATAGTATTTGCATAACTATGTTGTAGATCAATAGCTCGCGATGTAGCTCCCCGTTTATTTTTGATATGTTCCTAGAGAAAAATAAGTTGAAAGCTGATAGTAGCAATGATACGGACTTGGTCTGTGATCAGAGGATTATCCTCATTGCTGCACAGAAGAATTATGTCCTTGATGCACCGCTAGGTGACAGACCTATTGCAGGAGCAGATACAGACATTATGAACGTTTGACAAAGCTCGGTATGATGACTACTTGATAGTTTAGTGCACCGTGCTTTACGGCTTAGAACCGGGATTTCAAAAACGTTTTGAACACCACAGAGCATAAGAGATGTTCCAAGAGCTGGAATGTAGGAGATATGCCCTAGAGGCAATAATAAATGATATTATTTATCTCCGAGTTCATAATTATGTTTATGTTCCATGCTATAACTGCTATGGTTCTCGAGTCTGCAATAACCACGAGGCTCGGAGGAAGACTCATATGCACGTGTGGAATAATAAACGGTAAAATGTATTCCTAGTCTGGCCTCTAAGACTAGCTCAAGTGTTGCATGATGGTTATGTTTTCCTGATCATGGGCATGTCTATGTCAGCAACCTTGAGGGCACAATGTTAAGAGAACATTTGTGTTGAATCGACCCGGATTGATGTTATGCTATGAGATTCATTCGTCACAAGTTTATTGGTACATAACACAGAGATGGTTAACGTTTGCATGATTCCTTAGACCATGAGAGTATCGAGTTTCTTCATGCTTGCTTCATGAACTTTGGGGTTTGTTAAACGTCATCCGTAAATGGGTGGCTATTACGGCGGCTTACGGGTTCATGAAAAAGTGTGTCAAGTAACTTGATAGCTCAAGATTGGGATTTGCTCCTCCGACGATGGAGAGATATCTCTGGGCCCTCTCGGTGTTACGGTATCCATCATCGTCTGGCCAGACACTTTGTGATTTGATCACGGGGATGCCGGAACACGATAACGAGAAAAGAGAACAATACCGGTAACGAGGTAACTAGCATAGTGGACAAGTTGTTGATCCACGGGAATGCCAACATGTCTCACCTCGGGTATTTGTAACATATCGCGAAGCAACAGGAATAGCACACGGCAACTGGAGGTTCACTCGAATATTTATTCGTGTGGGTATAGGGGTCAATATGGGTGTCCACGGCTCCGAGTTCATAATTATGTTTATGTTCCATGCTATAACTGCTATGGTTCTCGAGTCTGCAATAACCACGAGGCTCGGAGGAAGACTCATATGCACGTGTGGAATAATAAACGGTAAAATGTATTCCTAGTCTGGCCTCTAAGACTAGCTCAAGTGTTGCATGATGGTTATGTTTTCCTGATCATGGGCATGTCTATGTCAGCAACCTTGAGGGCATAATGTTAAGAGAACATTTGTGTTGAATCGACCCGGCATGATGTTATGCTATGAGATTCATTCGTCACAAGTTTATTGGTACATAACAAAGAGATGGTTAACGTTTGCACGATTCCTTAGACCATGAGAGTATCGAGTTTCTTCGTGCTTGCTTCATGAACTTTGGGGTTTGTTAAACGTCATCCGTAAATGGGTGGCTATTACGGCGGCTTACGGGTTCATGGAAAAGTGTGTCAAGTAACTTGATAGCTCAAGATTGGGATTTGCTCCTCCGACGATGGAGAGATATCTCTGGGCCCTCTCAGTGTTACGGTATCCATCATCGTCTGGCCAGACACTTTGTGATTTGATCACGGGGATGCCGGAACACGATAACGAGAAAAGAGAACAATACCGGTAACGAGGTAACTAGCATAGTGGACAAGTTGTTGATCCACGGGAATGCCAACATGTCTCACCTCGGGTATTTGTAACATATCGCGAAGCAACAGGAATAGCACACGGCAACTGGAGGTTCACTCGAATATTTATTCGTGTGGGTATAGGGGTCAATATGGGTGTCCACGGCTCCGAGTTCATAATTATGTTTATGTTCCATGCTATAACTGCTATGGTTCTCGAGTCTGCAATAACCACGAGGCTCGGAGGAAGACTCATATGCACGTGTGGAATAATAAACGGTAAAATGTATTCCTAGTCTGGCCTCTAAGACTAGCTCAAGTGTTGCATGATGGTTATGTTTTCCTGATCATGGGCATGTCTATGTCAGCAACCTTGAGGGCATAATGTTAAGAGAACATTTGTGTTGAATCGACCCGGCATGATGTTATGCTATGAGATTCATTCGTCACAAGTTTATTGGTACATAACACAGAGATGGTTAACGTTTGCATGATTCCTTATACCATGAGAGTATCGAGTTTCTTCATGCTTGCTTCATGAACTTTGGGGTTTGTTAAACGTCATCCGTAAATGGGTGGCTATTACGGCGGCTTACGGGTTCATGGAAAAGTGTGTCAAGTAACTTGATAGCTCAAGATTGGGATTTGCTCCTCCGACGATGGAGAGATATCTCTGGGCCCTCTCGGTGTTACGGTATCCATCATCGTCTGGCCAGACACTTTGTGATTTGATCACGGGGATGCCGGAACACGATAACGAGAAAAGAGAACAATACCGGTAACGAGCTAACTAGCATAGTGGACAAGTTGTTGATCCACGGGAATGCCAACATGTCTCACCTCGGGTATTTGTAACATATCGCGAAGCAACAGGAATAGCACACGGCAACTGGAGGTTCACTCGAATATTTATTCGTGTGGGTATAGGGGTCAATATGGGTGTCCACGGCTCCGATGTTGATCATTGATCGGAAGGGGTTCCGGGTCATGTCTATACTTCACCGAACCTATAGGGTCACACGCTTAAGGGTCATCTATCTGCTGAATACTAGACAGGGAGTCTGAGAGAAAATCACCGAAAAAGTTTCGGACACCGAAAAGTTTCGGACAGCGGAATCGTACCGCAGAGAGAGGTCATCGGATAAGTTTTGATGATACCGAAAAGTTGTTTCGGGATACACCATTAAGTCAAATTGGTTTCGGCACATGCCTGATAATTCTTGGAGGATGCCAGAATCATTCTGGAAGCTTTTTGGAATTTTCTGAGATAAAAACCGGAAATGTTCCGGAGCTGCCGGAGCCACTTCAGATGCGTTTCGCAGATGAAAATCACTAAAACCGGAATTGTTTCAGAACGCATTGAAAATCATTTTAGTGGGTACTGGAAATGTTCTTAGCCCACATAAATATTTTCAGTTCGATCAGACGCTGAAAAATGTCGTCGTGAATAGTGAACAGCTTTATGGTTACTTTATGGAAAGCCACCTTTTGGGGCTTTGCTCCAAAAGATCTTGGGGATGACATGGATGGATAGGAGCCATTTTTTGGGCCCCTCATGGGGGTGTGGCCGGCCACATGGGGTATCCCCCCTTGGGGACCCTCTTGTTCCTTGGTTTCACTCCTAGGTCCTTGTGGAAGGACTTCATTCATGTGCATTTTGGGTTTTTTGTGAAACTACCCTACCCCCTTGGGATTTCCTATAAATAGAGGTGGAGGGCCAGCCCTCCACACTCATCCCTTGCTCTCATACACATGCCATGCATTATCTGGCTTCTTCTCTCCCTCCCACGAAAAGAGTTTCGTAGAGCCGTAAGGCTGTCTGGGTTCCGGCAGGAACTAGTTCTGGACGGCGAAGCCCTGCCGGATAGATGACACCGTATGTGTGCAACTCTGTAGAGAGATCGTAGTTTCGGTCTTAGTTCGTGAGTGCCTCCCGAAGGGCTGTCCATGTGACCGTCCGAGTTTTGAAGGTCCTCCCGAAGGGCTGTCCGAGTGACCGTTCGAGTTTCGAAGGTCCTCCCGAAGGGCTGTCCGCGACACCGTCCGGGGGGCTGTTCGACCGCCTCCCGGAGGGCTGTCTGAGGAGCAGATAAGGGTATACATCCTCGCGGTTGGGAGGTTGTAAATCCTAGCTGCGGGGATCTGCACCGCCGATCGTCATCGACTCTACTTCCCGCTGCGCTACGAGTCGGTAACGAAAAAGATCAAACCATGTATGCAGTCTCCATAGTGGTCCTGGGCTGGTGCGTAGGTCGGAAATTTTTTGTTTTCTGCTGCGTTACCCTACAGTGGCATCAAGAGCCGTGCTATGCGTAGATGCAGGTTTCGATCTAGAATACATGGAGATGTATGGGTATTGCATAATATAATTAGGTATTAGATGAGATCTATTGCTGAAAATTATTTATGCGGGTGACAGATGAAATCTGTTACCCGAGGTTCTTATTGCTTCCCTAGAATTTGCGTTTGCTCAATCTCGAGACAGCATGGTGGAATTTGACAAAGTTCTGGCAATCCGTGATCCTGATTGATCATGGAAGTGCTATCAGTTCTTTGGGTTCTGCCGTAGTCAAAAGAAAGATGAAATTCGCAGATGAAAGGGCATTGCAGATATGATCTGCACGGGGGTCATGCGTATGATGAAGTTTAGTATGGGGCTCGAGATTTAATTATCCCGTGTTTCATACACCCCGAGATGTTAATCTAGCAACCTGAATAATCATACTTGATGATGAACGTTGGTCGCTGCGGTTTAAGTCAAAACCTTAGAAGCCACGTAAAATAAATTTTGCATAAACCGATTAGAGGCGTCTAACTTGGTTTTGCAGGATGTGCATGTGATGTGGTATAGCAGTGCTCATACTAATTCGATTATGTATGAGATGACTATATGATGTAATTTGATTAACATGACCTGTGTGTCATGATTCGGCGATGGCTGGAGCCATATGATTGCACTTTAATGACCTGCGTGTCAACCTTGTTGTAATGCATTATTTTGTTAGCTATAGAGATAGCAATATTATCTGGTGCATCGACAAGGTGGTGGCAATCTTCGCGAAGGTGAACACCGACGCGAATGCCGAAGACGAAGAAATGAAATACTTCTCCGTCAGAAAGGGCTATACCATATCATGCTATTATGAATTGCCTGAGATGTTTATCCCTTATGATGCACCCTTCTTGATTGCGCGGTAGTCGCTTTTATTAGGGTGATCTCTCACTTAAAATATCAAGTAGTTAGTGTTCTCCCAAGTGTAGCACCGTCACGGCACCTATCTTTTCGGGGTGCGCCATGGATGCATGGGTACGAACGATTAGAGAAGTGTGAGGCGGGTGAGGTCAGACCTCGCAGCAAGATCACTTGGTTGTCTTGACGTTCATGGCAGGATCGTCCTGAGCTCGGAACACACGCATCGAAAGATGAGCAAGAGTCACATAGAGATGTGATCGGCAAGTTGGCCTACCGATTAAAATTCCCGTTATGAGATGATGATTCTATGGCGATGAATTGAAGTCTGGATCTTGTATCACTCAAAATTAATTGTGAGAGATATTGATTTGAGTGGGAGCGCACTGTTGAATTAACATGTTTGATTCTCAGTGCAATTAATTATGAACACTGTCTAAGTGTTTCTTGCATAATAGTTGTAGAATAATGGCTCGCATTTCCACCTTCCCTATTAAAATTGAATATCTGTTAAATATCTGGTTAAAACTTTACGATTGGTAACGTAATATGAGGATTGTCCTCAAAAGTGCCGAGAAGGACATTGTCCTATCGCATGCTTTCCGTATCCTCCCGCTAATGCTATGGATCATGTGACTCTCGTCCTTCGATCCAAGCTAGAATTCTGTTACAGTCAAGTGGAATATGTTTGCTTCCATGAAACCCAAACTTCGAAAGTTGGGATAGTTATATGATATTCATGGAACTGAAAATTATTTTCAGATACAAACAAAGCAATGTTTGTTTGCAAGTATTAGTAAAAGTGTTTACTATGCATTTGACTGTTGGGAAAGGGATCCAGAAGAACGCATGTCATATAATGAAAGGTGAATAAAACAACAACTTAAAGAGAAAATAAGTGTCCAAAGGGTGTTAGTATGACTTACACGCCTAGGAAGTCCGGGGCTAATGCCACTCTTAAGTTGGGTGCTTCTTCTGAGAGTAGGAGAAATACTAAAAGTTAAACTGTTAGAAGTATAAAGGCAAAAGGAAAGAAGACTGGAATATCCAGCTCATGTATGAATGTCATACAAGTTTTTGATGTATAGAAGGCTGGTCAAAGATATAGTTCTTGTGAATTATGGTTAAACATGTTAATCACTAATTCTTGGGTATTGTGAGTTCATCACAAAATTGCCCGCTCGATTGCATTCTGTTGCAACTCGATGTAAGAACTACTATGGCCTGAAAGACTAGCTAGAAATGAGGTTAAGGTATACACAGGGAACATAGTAAATGTTACTATACCTTCCATCGGTGTATTGCCGTCTGTATTTATTTTCATAATTCATTTAGAGTTTTACAAACTCTATCCCATTGCATAAGGTATCTTGCAAGAAGGTTGTTCATAAGAGAACTTTTTATGTTCGATGTTATGAATAACACAAGGGCCATACTTTCATTATGAATGAGATGTATGTTATGAATATTGATAACAATACAATACCTCTGGGTTTACTTTCATAATTCATTTTAGAGTTTCATACACTCTAGCCCATTGCACAATGTTTGTTGCAAAAGAGTTGTTCATAAAAACAACAATTGTTGTTAAGTATTATGAATAACATGAAGGGCCATGCTTCCATCCAAGATGGCATGTATGTTATGAATATTGATGGTAATATGATACATCCATAACACTGACGCTAAATGTCGCAAGACTAAAAGAATACCACACAAGTGTGGCACTACATTTGGTCACATTGGAGAAACCGCATGGAAAATTCCATTATGATGGATTTTGAAGTCTTCTTGATTTTGAATCATCTGACACTTGCAACTTTCCTCCGAAAAGTGAAGTGACTAAAATACCGTTCACAGGCCATAAGGAACGAACAACAAACTTATTAGTGATCATACATTTGATGTGTGTAGTCCGATAAGTGTTGTTAGTGGTGGATTTATTTATCTTCAGAAATGACTCAAGTAGATATATCGATATTTACTTGATGAGACGTAAGTCTGGATCTTTTGAAATCATTCGAAAGGTTCTCAAAAATGAAGTAGAAGTTATTGTAACAAGAAAATTATGTTTCTGCAATTTGATTGCACAAAGGAATATTTGAGTTACATGTTTAGCGAATGTCTGATGAGTTGTGAAAGGGGTTTCATAACTTGCACCTCCCGGAACACCACTGCAAGTGGAAAGTCTGTGGAGATGTAATCAAACCATTTATGACATGGTAACGTGAAAGATGACATAAATAAATTTGCCATTATCCCTTTTAAAGTGATGCTTTAGAGACTGCGGCTTTTACACTGAAAAGAGCTACATCGGGTCTGTTGAAATGAAGCCATGGTATGGTACGCCCAACCATGTTATATCTTTTCTTAACATTTGGAATATGGGGCTTGTGTAAAAGGTTACAAACCTATTCCAAATCAGACAAGTGCTACTTTGTAGGTTATACCAAAATGTTGGGTATTCCTCCCTCACTATACCGAGGCAAATAGTTTTGCCGCGAAACGGTGTGCTTTTAAAGAGAATGGTTCTTTTAAAAAGGTGAGTGGGAGAATAGTGCAACTCGACGAGATAAACAGTATCTACGTCATCAGATCAAAGGAAAGAGACCTTGGAAGTAATTCCAGAGTTTCCTACTGCGACTGATACGGAAGTCTCTACAATAAAATGTATGAACTTCGGTCGAACTTGCAGCTGAACCACGTAGGCAAGGCTCGTGCAAACCTCTCAGGTGCGCAAACGAGATATTGTTGTTAGACAACATTATACCTACGATACACAAGGAAGCGTTGATGGGCCCTGACTCCGGAATTGGCTAAATGCCAATACAACCCGAATTAGTTTCCATATAAGTGATTCAAGATTTAAACCTTGATACACCTTTCGGAAGACTTAGAGTCTAACGAATATTTATGGAACTTAAAACTGATACGGATAAAAATGTTTTATCCATAAAGCTCGACTTGTTGAAATAACAAGTTCAAGAGTTGACTACGATGAGGTTGTTTTCATCGTAGCGATGCTTAAAGTCGGTTCGGGTTGAACTAGCAAATACATATTTCAATCATGAGATATGAAACATGGATGATAAAAGGATTTCCATCTGATGGAAATGAAAGCTAGGACTTGTATATGATACAGTCCAAAGTAATTTGTCGATCCAGAGGATGCTAGTAGGTATGCAAACTTCAGAGTTCTAGCAATGGACAGAAGAGAGCAAAATGGAGTTGGAATCTTCGTGTTTTGATGAAATGGTCAAAGGGGTTTTGACTTCATCAATGGGTAACGAAGATGCTTGTAATTCAAGAAAGTAAGTGGGAGCGTAATAATATTTCTAAAAACCTTATGTGCTTGGCACATTGGTAATTGGAAATAAATTTCTTGACACGAATTAGGACTTCATTTGAAAATAGTTTTTCGATGAAGTGCTTAGGCTAAATAGCCTCAATATTAGGCATGATGATCTATGGAGATAGATTTACCTTATGGGGCTAAGCAATGAATACATATTGACAAGATGCTAAAACCTTTTAGCATTTAAAACGCCAAGGAGTGATTCTTGCCAAAGTCACATGGAAAGAGTTTTTGCAAGACTCGGTGTCCCAAAACACTGATGAGTAAAATACATGATGTAGATTCCACACACTTTTGTGTTTGGATTAATCATGTATTCCATGGTATGTAAAACAACCAGATATGTCCGATACTCCCAAGGTGTTGCGATTATGGATACCAAAGTGATCAAATTACTGATCATGGGACAACAGTGAAAGATGTCACAGAGTACTAGAGTAAGTACTGATGACATGGTTTTCTCGTAAGCAGAGATCATGAAGAGTTCGTTGTAAAATGTTACATCGATACAGTCTTCATCTTTTCTCCATGCGATTTTCGATTCAAATTAAGGGTTTTGTGTAACACACAATGTGTGGCACAGTTAGTTGGAATTTGTTCAAACTAGTTACTGTGGCGAATTCTATAACAAGGGCTAAGTATGTTGACGCTTTAGAAGCGACAAAGAAGATGTTGAATCATATAGTTCATTCATGAACTTAGTATAGTTCCAAGATGGCTTTTGACAATGGGACACTACTGCAGGTAGTTGCTCCATAACTCAGTCTGAGGAATCCAGGTTCAACCTGTGATTCACATACATACAAAGCCAAGTCCACACAAAATATGAATTTTGTGAAAACGTGAAAACGCGAGGACATGCAAAGATACACACAGAACTGAAGTCATCAGATCCGTTGGACATCAGGCTATACCACAAGCGAAGCATAGTTACACCGGTGTGCCACAGGTGTGAAGTGCATTAGCATAAGCTAGATTATTGACTCTAGTGCAAGTGGGAGTCTGTAGGAGATATGCCCTAGAGGCAATAATAAATGATATTATTTATCTCCGAGTTCATAATTATGTTTATGTTCCATGTTATAACTGCTATGGTTCTCGAGTCTGCAATAACCACGAGGCTCGGAGGAAGACTCATATGCACGTGTGGAATAATAAACGGTAAAATGTATTCCTAGTCTGGCCTCTAAGACTAGCTCAAGTGTTGCATGATGGTTATGTTTTCCTGATCATGGGCATGTCTATGTCAGCAACCTTGAGGGCACAATGTTAAGAGAACATTTGTGTTGAATCGACCCGGATTGATGTTATGCTATGAGATTCATTCGTCACAAGTTTATTGGTACATAACACAGAGATGGTTAACGTTTGCATGATTCCTTAGACCATGAGAGTATCGAGTTTCTTCATGCTTGCTTCATGAACTTTGGGGTTTGTTAAACGTCATCCGTAAATGGGTGGCTATTACGGCGGCTTACGGGTTCATGGAAAAGTGTGTCAAGTAACTTGATAGCTCAAGATTGGGATTTGCTCCTTCGACGATGGAGAGATATCTCTGGGCCCTCTCGGTGTTACGGTATCCATCATCGTCTGGCCAGACACTTTGTGATTTGATCACGGGGATGCCGGAACACGATAACGAGAAAAGAGAACAATACCGGTAACGAGGTAACTAGCATAGTGGACAAGTTGTTGATCCACGGGAATGCCAACATGTCTCACCTCGGGTATTTGTAACATATCGCGAAGCAACAGGAATAGCACACGGCAACTGGAGGTTCACTCGAATATTTATTCGTGTGGGTATAGGGGTCAATATGGGTGTCCACGGCTCCGAGTTCATAATTATGTTTATGTTCCATGCTATAACTGCTATGGTTCTCGAGTCTGCAATAACCACGAGGCTCGGAGGAAGACTCATATGCACGTGTGGAATAATAAACGGTAAAATGTATTCCTAGTCTGGCCTCTAAGACTAGCTCAAGTGTTGCATGATGGTTATGTTTTCCTGATCATGGGCATGTCTATGTCAGCAACCTTGAGGGCATAATGTTAAGAGAACATTTGTGTTGAATCGACCCGGCATGATGTTATGCTATGAGATTCATTCGTCACAAGTTTATTGGTACATAACACAGAGATGGTTAACGTTTGCATGATTCCTTATACCATGAGAGTATCGAGTTTCTTCATGCTTGCTTCATGAACTTTGGGGTTTGTTAAACGTCATCCGTAAATGGGTGGCTATTACGGCGGCTTACGGGTTCATGGAAAAGTGTGTCAAGTAACTTGATAGCTCAAGATTGGGATTTGCTCCTCCGACGATGGAGAGATATCTCTGGGCCCTCTCGGTGTTACGGTATCCATCATCGTCTGGCCAGACACTTTGTGATTTGATCACGGGGATGCCGGAACACGATAACGAGAAAAGAGAACAATACCGGTAACGAGCTAACTAGCATAGTGGACAAGTTGTTGATCCACGGGAATGCCAACATGTCTCACCTCGGGTATTTGTAACATATCGCGAAGCAACAGGAATAGCACACGGCAACTGGAGGTTCACTCGAATATTTATTCGTGTGGGTATAGGGGTCAATATGGGTGTCCACGGCTCCGATGTTGATCATTGATCGGAAGGGGTTCCGGGTCATGTCTATACTTCACCGAACCTATAGGGTCACACGCTTAAGGGTCATCTATCTGCTGAATACTAGACAGGGAGTCTGAGAGAAAATCACCGAAAAAGTTTCGGACACCGAAAAGTTTCGGACAGCGGAATCGTACCGCAGAGAGAGGTCATCGGATAAGTTTTGATGATACCGAAAAGTTGTTTCGGGATACACCATTAAGTCAAATTGGTTTCGGCACATGCCTGATAATTCTTGGAGGATGCCAGAATCATTCTGGAAGCTTTTTGGAATTTTCTGAGATAAAAACCGGAAATGTTCCGGAGCTGCCGGAGCCACTTCAGATGCGTTTCGCAGATGAAAATCACTAAAACCGGAATTGTTTCAGAACGCATTGAAAATCATTTTAGTGGGTACTGGAAATGTTCTTAGCCCACATAAATATTTTCAGTTCGATCAGACGCTGAAAAATGTCGTCGTGAATAGTGAACAGCTTTATGGTTACTTTATGGAAAGCCACCTTTTGGGGCTTTGCTCCAAAAGATCTTGGGGATGACATGGATGGATAGGAGCCATTTTTTGGGCCCCTCATGGGGGTGTGGCCGGCCACATGGGGTATCCCCCCTTGGGGACCCTCTTGTTCCTTGGTTTCACTCCTAGGTCCTTGTGGAAGGACTTCATTCATGTGCATTTTGGGTTTTTTGTGAAACTACCCTACCCCCTTGGGATTTCCTATAAATAGAGGTGGAGGGGCAGCCCTCCACACTCATCCCTTGCTCTCATACACATCCCATGCATTATCTGGCTTCTTCTCTCCCTCCCACGAAAAGAGTTTCGTAGAGCCGTAAGGCTGTCTGGGTTCCGGCAGGAACTAGTTCTGGACGGCGAAGCCCTGCCGGATAGATGACACCGTATGTGTGCAACTCTGTAGAGAGATCGTAGTTTCGGTCTTAGTTCGTGAGTGCCTCCCGAAGGGCTGTCCATGTGACCGTCCGAGTTTTGAAGGTCCTCCCGAAGGGCTGTCCGAGTGACCGTTCGAGTTTCGAAGGTCCTCCCGAAGGGCTGTCCGCGACACCGTCCGGGGGGCTGTTCGACCGCCTCCCGGAGGGCTGTCTGAGGAGCAGATGAGGGTATACATCCTCGCGGTTGGGAGGTTGTAAATCCTAGCTGCGGGGATCTACACCGCCGATCGTCATCGACTCTACTTCCCGCTGTGCTACGAGTCGGTAACGAAAAAGATCAAACCATGTATGCAGTCTCCATAGTGGTCCTGGGCTGGTGCGTAGGTCGGAAATTTTTTGTTTTCTGCTGCGTTACCCTACAGTGGCATCAAGAGCCGTGCTATGCGTAGATGCAGGTTTCGATCTAGAATACATGGAGATGTATGGGTATCTCATAATATAATTAGGTAGTAGATGAGATCTATTGCTGAAAATTATTTATGCGGGTGACAGATGAAATCTGTTACCTGACGTTCTTGTTGCTTCCCTAGAATTTGCGTTTGCTCAATCTCGAGACAGCATGGTGGAATTTGACAAAGTTCTGGCAATCCGTGATCCTGATTGATCATGGAAGTGCTATCAGTTCTTTGGGTTCTGCCGTAGTCAAAAGAAAGATGAAATTCGCAGATGAAAGGGCATTGCAGATATTATCTGCACGGGGGTCATGCGTATGACGAAGTTTAGTATGGGGCTCGAGATTTAATTATCTCGTGTTTCATACACCCCGAGATGTTAATGTAGCAACTTGAATAATCATACTTGATGATAAAACGTTGGTAGCTGCGGTTTAAGTCAAAACCTTAGAAGCCACGTAAAATAAAATTTTGCATAAACCTATTAGAGGCGTCTAACTTGGTTTTGCAGGATGTGCATGTGATGTGGTATAGCAGTGCTCATACTAATTTGATTATGTATGAGATGACTATATGATGTAATTTGATTAACATGACCTGTGTGTCATGATTCGGCATGATGGCTGGAGCCATATGATTGCACTTTAATGACCTGTGTGTCAACCTTGTTGTAATGCATTATTTTGTTAGCTATAGAGACAGCAATATTATCTGGTGCATCGACAAGGTGGTGGCAATCTTCGCGAAGGTGAACACCGACGCGAATGCCGAAGACGAAGAAATGAAATACTTCTCCGTCAGAAAGGGCTATACCATATCATGCTATTATGAATTGCCTGAGATGTTTATCCCTTATGATGCACCCTTCTTGATTGCGCGGTAGTCGCTTTTATTAGGGTGATCTCTCACTTAAAATATCAAGTAGTTAGTGTTCTCCCAAGTGTAGCACCGTCACGGCACCTATCTTTTCGGGGTGCGCCATGGATGCATGGGTACGAACGATTAGAGAAGTGTGAGGCGGGTGAGGTCAGACCTCGCAGCAAGATCACTTGGTTGTCTTGACGTTCATGGCAGGATCGTCCTGAGCTCAGAACACACGCATCGAAAGATGAGCAAGAGTCACATAGAGATGTGATCGGCAAGTTGGCCTACTGATTAAAATTCCCGTTATGAGATGATGATTCTATGGCGATGAATTGAAGTCTGGATCTTGTATCACTCAAAATTAATTGTGAGAGATATTGATTTGAATGGGAGCGCACTGTTGAATTAACATGTTTAATTCTCAGTGCAATTAATTATGAACACTGTCTAAGTGTTTCTTGCATAATAGTTGTAGAATAATGGCTCGCATTTCCACCTTCCCTATTAAAATTGAATAGCTGTTAAATATCTGGTTAAAACTTTACGATTGGTAACGTCATATGAGGATTGTCCTCAAAAGGGCCGAGAAGGACATTGTCCTATCGCATGCTTTCCGTATCCTCCCGCTAATGCTATGGATCATGTGACTCTCGTCCTTCGATCCAAGCTAGAATTCTGTTACAGTCAAGTGGAATATGTTTGCTTCCATGAAACCCAAACTTCGAAAGTTGGGATAGTTATATGATATTCATGGAACTGAAAATTATTTTCAGATACAAACAAAGCAATGTTTGTTTGCAAGTATTAGTAAAAGTGTTTACTATGCATTTGACTGTTGGGAAAGGGATCCAGAAGAACGCCTGTCATATAATGAAAGGTGAATAAAACAACAACTTAAAGAGAAAAGAAGTGTCCAAAGGGTGTTAGTATGACTTACACGCCTAGGAAGTCCGGGGCTAATGCCACTCTTAAGTTGGGTGCTTCTTCTGAGAGTAGGAGAAATACTAAAAGTTAAACTGTTAGAAGTATAAAGGCAAAAGGAAAGAAGACTGGAATATCCAGCTCATGTATGAATGTCATACAAGTTTTTGATGTATAGAAGGCTGGTCAAAGATATAGTTCTGGTGAATTATGGTTAAACATGTTAATCCCTAATTCTTGGGTATTGTGAGTTCATCACAAAATTGCCCGCTCGATTGCATTCTGTTGCAACTCGATGTAAGAACTACTATGGCCTGAAAGACTAGCTAGAAATGAGGTTAAGGTATACACAGGGAACATAGTAAATGTTACTATACCTTCCATCGGTGTATTGCCGTCTGTATTTATTTTCATAATTCATTTAGAGTTTTACAAACTCTATCCCATTGCATAAGGTATCTTGCAAGAAGGTTGTTCATAAGAGAACTTTTTATGTTCGATGTTATGAATAACACAAGGGCCATACTTTCATTATGAATGAGATGTATGTTATGAATATTGATAATAATACAATACCTCTGGGTTTACTTTCATAATTCATTTTAGAGTTTCATACACTCTAGCCCATTGCACAATGTTTGTTGCAAAAGAGTTGTTCATAAAAACAACAATTGTTGTTAAGTATTATGAATAACATGAAGGGCCATGCTTCCATCCAAGATGGCATGTATGTTATGAATATTGATGGTAATATGATACATCCATAACACTGACGCTAAATGTCGCAAGACTAAAAGAATACCAGACAAGTGTGGCACTACATTTGGTCACATTGGAGAAACCGCATGGAAAATTCCATTATGATGGAGTTTGAAGTCTTCTTGATTTTGAATCATCTGACACTTGCAACTTTCCTCCGAAAAGTGAAGTGACTAAAATACCGTTCACAGGCCATAAGGAACGAACAACAAACTTATTAGTGATCATACATTTGATGTGTGTAGTCCGATAAGTGTTGTTAGTGGTGGATTTATTTATCTTCAGAAATGACTCAAGTAGATATATGGATATTTACTTGATGAGACGTAAGTCTGGATCTTTTGAAATCATTCGAAAGGTTCTCAAAAATGAAGTAGAAGTTATTGTAACAAGAAAATTATGTTTCTGCAATTTGATTGCACAAAGGAATATTTGAGTTACATGTTTAGCGAATGTCTGATGAGTTGTGAAAGGGGTTTCATAACTTGCACCTCCCGGAACACCACTGCAAGTGGAAAGTCTGTGGAGATGTAATCAAACCATTTATGACATGGTAACGTGAAAGATGACATAAATAAATTTGCCATTATCCCTTTTAAAGTGATGCTTTAGAGACTGCGGCTTTTACACTGAAAAGAGATACATCGGGTCTGTTGAAATGAAGCCATGGTATGGTACGCCCAACCATGTTATATCTTTTCTTAACATTTGGAATATGGGGCTTGTGTAAAAGGTTACAAACCTATTCCAAATCAGACAAGTGCTACTTTGTAGGTTATACCAAAATGTTGGGTATTCCTCCCTCACTATACCGAGGCAAATAGTTTTGCCGCGAAACGGTGTGCTTTTAAAGAGAATGGTTCTTTCAAAAAGGTGAGTGGGAGAATAGTGCAACTCGACGAGATAAACAGTATCTACGTCATCAGATCAAAGGAAAGAGACCTTGGAAGTAATTCCAGAGTTTCCTACTGCGACTGATACGGAAGTCTCTACAATAAAATGTATGAACTTCGGTCGAACTTGCAGCTGAACCACGTAGGCAAGGCTCGTGCAAACCTCTCAGGTGCGCAAACGAGATATTGTTGTTAGACAACATTATGCCTACGATACACAAGGAAGCGTTGACGGGCCCTGACTCCGGAATTGGCTAAATGCCAATACAACCCGAGTTAGTTTCCATATAAGTGATTCAAGATTAAAACCTTGATACACCTTTCGGAAGACTTAGAGTCTAAAGAATATTTATGGAACTTAAAACTGATACGGATAAAATGTTTTATCCATAAAGCTCGACTTGTTGAAATAACAAGTTCAAGAGTTGACTACGATGAGGTTGTTTTCATCGTAGCGATGCTTGAAGTCGGTTCGGGTTGAACTAGCAATTAATACATATTTCAATCATGAGATATGAAACATGGATGATAAAAGGATTTCCATCTGATGGAAATGAAAGCTAGGACTTGTATATGATACAGTCCAAAGTAATTTGTCGATCCAGAGGATGCTAGTAGGTATGCAAACTTCAGAGTTCCAGCAATGGACAGAAGAGAGCAAAATGGAGTTGGAATCTTCGTGTTTTGATGAAATGGTCAAAGGGGTTTTGACTTCATCAATGGGTAACGAAGATGCTTGTAATTCAAGAAAGTAAGTGGGAGCGTAATAATATTTCTAAAAACCTTATGTGCTTGGCACATTGGTAATTGGAAATAAATTTCTTGACACAAATTAGGACTTCATTTGAAAATAGTTTTTCGATGAAGTACTTAGGCTAAATAGCCTCAATATTAGGCATGATGATCTATGGAGATAGATTTACCTAATGGGGCTAAGCAATGAATACATATTGACAAGATGCTAAAACCTTTTAGCATTTAAAACGCCAAGGAGTGATTCTTGCCAAAGTCACATGGAAAGAGTTTTTGCAAGACTCGGTGTCCCAAAACACTGATGAGTAAAATACATGATGCAGATTCCACACACTTTTGTGTTTGGATTAATCATGTATTCCATGGTATGTAAAACAACCAGATATGTCCGATACTCCCAAGGTGTTGCGAGTATGGATACCAAAGTGATCAAATTACTGATCATGGGACAACAGTGAAAGATGTCACAGAGTACTAGAGTAAGTACTGATGACATGGTTTTCTCGCAAGCAGAGATCATGAAGAGTTCGTTGTAAAATGTTACATCGATAGAGTCTTCATCTTTTCTCCATGCGATTTTCGATTTAAATTAAGGGTTTTGTGTAACACACAATGTGGTGGCATAGTTAGTTGGAATTTGTTCAAACTAGTTACTGTGGCGAATTCTATAACAAGGGCTAAGTATGTTGACGCTTTAGAAGCGACAAAGAAGATGTTGAATCATATAGTTCATTCATGAACTTAGTATAGTTCCAAGATGGCTTTTGACAATGGGACACTACTACAGGTAGTTGCTCCATAACTCAGTCTGAGGAATCCAGGTTCGACCTGTGATTCACATACATACAAAGCCAAGTCCACACAAAATATGAATTTTGTGAAAACGAGAGGACATGCAAAGATACACACGGAACTGAAGTCGTTAGATCCGTTGGACATCAGGCTATACCACAAGCGAAGCATATTTACACCGGTGTGCCACAGGTGTGAAGTGCATTAGCATAAGCTGGATTATTGACTCTAGTGCAAGTGGGAGTCTGTAGGAGATATGCCCTAGAGGCAATAATAAATGATATTATTTATCTCCGAGTTCATAATTATGTTTATGTTCCATGCTATAACTGCAATGATTCTCGAGTCTGCAATATCCACGAGGCTCGGAGGAAGACTCATATGCACGTGTGGAATAATAAACGGTAAGAAGTATTCCTAGTCTGGCCTCTAAGACTAGCTCAAGTGTTGCATGATGATTCTGTTTTCCTGGTCATGGGCATGTCTATGCCAGCAACTTTGAGGGCACAATGTTAAGAGAACATTTGTGTTGAATCGACCCGGATTGATGTTATGCTATGAGATTCATTCGTCACAAGTTTATTGGTACATAACACAGAGATGGTTAACGTTTGCATGATTCCTTAGACCATGAGAGTATCGAGTTTCTTCATGCTTGCTTCATGAACTTTGGGGTTTGTTAAACGTCATCCGTAAATGGGTGGCTATTACGGCGGCTTACGGGTTCATGGAAAAGTGTGTCAAGTAACTTGATAGCTCAAAATTGGGATTTGCTCCTCCGACGATGGAGAGATATCTCTGGGCCCTCTCGGGGTTACGGTATCCATCATCGTCTGGCCAGACACTTTGTGATTTGATCACGGGGATGCCGGAACACGATAATGAGAAAAGAGAACAATACCGGTAACGAGGTAACTAGCATAGTGGACAAGTTGTTGATCCACGGGAATGCCAACATGTCTCACCTCGGGTATTTGTAACATATCGCGAAGCAACAGGAATAGCACACGGCAACTGGAGGTTCACTCGAATATTTATTCGTGTGGGTATAGGGGTCAATATGGGTGTCCACGGCTCCGATGTTGATCATTGATCGGAAGGGGTTCCGGGTCATGTCTATACTTCACCGAACCTATAGGGTCACACGCTTAAGGGTCATCTATCTGCTGAATACTAGACAGGGAGTCTGAGAGAAAATCACCGAAAAAGTTTCGGACACCGAAAAGTTTCGGACAGCGGAATCGTACCGCAGAGAGAGGTCATCGGATAAGTTTTGATGATACCGAAAAGTTGTTTCGGGATACACCATTAAGTCAAATTGGTTTCGGCACATGCCTGATAATTCTTGGAGGATGCCAGAATCATTCTGGAAGCTTTTTGGAATTTTCTGAGATAAAAACCGGAAATGTTCCGGAGCTGCCGGAGCCACTTCAGATGCGTTTCGCAGATGAAAATCACTAAAACCGGAATTGTTTCAGAACGCATTGAAAATCATTTTAGTGGGTACTGGAAATGTTCTTAGCCCACATAAATATTTTCAGTTCGATCAGACGCTGAAAAATGTCGTCGTGAATAGTGAACAGCTTTATGGTTACTTTATGGAAAGCCACCTTTTGGGGCTTTGCTCCAAAAGATCTTGGGGATGACATGGATGGATAGGAGCCATTTTTTGGGCCCCTCATGGGGGTGTCGCCGGCCACATGGGGTATCCCCCCTTGGGGACCCTCTTGTTCCTTGGTTTCACTCCTAGGTCCTTGTGGAAGGACTTCATTCATGTGCATTTTGGGTTTTTTGTGAAACTACCCTACCCCCTTGGGATTTCCTATAAATAGAGGTGGAGGGGCAGCCCTCCACACTCATCCCTTGCTCTCATACACATGCCATGCATTATCTGGCTTCTTCTCTCCCTCCCACGAAAAGAGTTTCGTAGAGCCGTAAGGCTGTCTGGGTTCCGGCAGGAACTAGTTCTGGACGGCGAAGCCCTGCCGGATAGATGACACCGTATGTGTGCAACTCTGTAGAGAGATCGTAGTTTCGGTCTTAGTTCGTGAGTGCCTCCCGAAGGGCTGTCCATGTGACCGTCCGAGTTTTGAAGGTCCTCCCGAAGGGCTGTCCGAGTGACCGTTCGAGTTTCGAAGGTCCTCCCGAAGGGCTGTCCGCGACACCGTCCGGGGGGCTGTTCGACCGCCTCCCGGAGGGCTGTCTGAGGAGCAGATGAGGGTATACATCCTCGCGGTTGGGAGGTTGTAAATCCTAGCTGCGGGGATCTGCACCGCCGATCGTCATCGACTCTACTTCCCGCTGCGCTACGAGTTGGTAACGAAAAAGATCAAACCATGTGTGCAGTCTCCATAGTGGTCCTGGGCTGGTGCGTAGGTCGGAAATTTTTTGTTTTCTGCTGCGTTACCCTACATGGAATTGGTATTTCAGACTCATGCCCGAGGTATGAGACCTCTGACAAAGTACTTAGCCTACAAGATGGAGGAGAATAGCTCAGCTAGTGAGCATGTGCTCAGAATGTCTGAGTACTACAATCGCTTGAATCAAGTGGGAGTTAATCTTCCAGATAAGATAGTGATTGACAGAGTTCTCTAGTCACTATCACCAAGTTACTAGAACTCCGTGATGAACTATAATATGCAAGGGATAACGGAAACGATTCCCAAGCTCTTCATGATGCTGAAATCGGCGAAGGTAGAAATCAAGAAAAAGCATCAAGTGTTGATGGTTGACAAGACCGCTAGTTTCAAGTAAAAGGGCAAGGGAAAGAAAGGGAACTTCAAGAATGAATGGCAAGCAAGTTGCCACTCCCATAAAGAAGCCCAAAGCTAGACCCAAGCCTGAAACTGAGTGCTTCTACTGCAAAGGAAATGGTCACTGGAAGTGGAACTGCCCTAAATACTTGGCGGATAAGAAGGATGGCAAAGTGAACAAAGGTATATTGGATATACATGTTATTGATGTGTACTTTACTAATGTTTATAGCAACCCCTCGGTATTTGATACTGGTTCAGTTGCTAAGAGTAGTAACTCGAAATGGGAGTTGCAAAATAAACAGAGACTAGTTAAGGGCGAGTTGATGATGTGTGTTGGAAGTGATTCCAAGGTTGATAAGATCACTATCGCACATTCCCTTTACCTTCGGGATTAGTGTTGAACCTAAAATAAATGTTATTTGATATTTGCGTTGAGCATGAATATGATTGGATCATGTTTATTGCAATACGGTTATTCATTTAAGTTAGAGAATAATTGTGGTTCTATTTACATGAATAAAACCTTCTATGGTCATACACTCAATATAAATGGTTTATTGAATCTCGATCGTAGTGATACACATATTCATAAATATTGAAGCCAAAAGATGCAAATTTAATAATGATAGTGCAACTTATTTGTGGCGCTACCATTTAGGTCATATTGGTGTAAAGCGCATGAAGAAACTCCATGCTGATGGGCTTTTGGAATCACTTGATTATGAATCACTTGATGCTTGCGAACCATGCCTCATGGGCAACATGACTAAGACTCTGTTCTCTGGAACAATGGAGCAAGCAACTGACTTATTGGAAATAATACATACTGATGTATGCGGTCCGATGAGCGTTGAGGCTCCGGCGGGTGTCGTTATTTTCTGACCTTCACAGATGATTTGAGCAGATATGGGTATATCTACTTAATGAAACATAAGTCTGAAACATTTGAAAAGTTCAAAGAATTTCAGAGTGAAGTAGAAAATCATCGTAACAAGAAAATAAAGTTTCTACGATCTGATCGTGGAGGTGAATATTTGAGTTATGAGTTTGGTATTCATTTGAAACAATGTTGAATAGTTTCGCAACTCATGCCACCTGGAACACCACAGCGAAATGGTGTGTCCGAATGTCGTAACCGTACTTTATTAGATATGGTGCGATCTATGATGTCTCTTACCGATTTATCACTATCGTTTTGGGATTATGCATTAGAGACAACTGCATTCATGTTAAATAGGGCACCATCTAAATCGACACCATATGAACTATGGTTTGGCAAGAAACCTAAAGGTGTCGTTTCTTAAAAGTTTGGGGCGGCGATGCTTATGTGAAAAAGTTTCAACGTCATAAGCTCGAACCCAAATCGGAGAAATGTGTCTTCATAGGATACCCAAAGGAAACTGTTGGGTACACCTTCTATCACAGATCCGAAGGCAAGATATTCGTTGCTAAAAATGGATATTTTCTAGAGAAGGAGTTTCTCTCGAAAGAAGTGAGTGGGAGGAAAGTAGAACTTGAAGAGGTAACTGTACCTTCTCCCGAATTGGAAAGTAGTTCATCACAGAAATCAGTTCCAGTGATTTCTGCACCAATTAGTGAGGAAGCTAATGATGATAATCGTGAAACTTCAGATCAAGTTACTACCGAACCTCATAGGTCAATCAGAGTATGGTCCACACCAGAGTGGTATGGTAATCCTGTTATGGAAGTCATGTTACTAGACCATGGCGAACCTACAAACTATGAGGAAGCGATGATGAGCCCAGATTCCGCGAAATGGCTTGAGGCCATGAAATCTGAGATAGGATCCATATATGAGAACAAAGTGTGGACTTTGGTGGACTTGCCCGATGATCAGCAAGCCATTAAGAATAAATGGATCTTCAAGAGGAAGACGGACGCTGATAGTAATGATACTATCTACAAAGCTTGAATTGTCGAAAAAAGGTTTTCGACAAGTTCAAGGTGTTGGATACGATGAGATTTTCTCACTTGTATCGATGCTTGAAAGTCTGTCCGAATCATGTTAGCAATTGCGCATTTTATGAAATTTGGCAAATGGATGTCAAACCTGCATTCCTTAATGGATTTCTTAAAGAAGAGTTGTATATGATGCAACTAGAAGGTTTTGTCGATCCTAAAGGTGCTAACAAAGTGTGCAAAGCTCCAGCGATCCATCTATGGACTGGTGCAAGCATCTCGGAGTTGGAATATACGCTTTCATGAGTTGATCAAAGCATATAGTTTTATACAGACTTGCGGTGAAACCTGTATTTACAAGAAAGTGAGTGGGAGCACTACGACCTTTCTGATAAGTATATGTGAATGACATATTGTCGATCGGAAATTATGTAGAATTTTCTGGAAAGCATAAAGGAGTGTTTGAAAGGAGTTTTTCAAAGAAAGACCTCGGTGAAGCTGCTTACATATTGAGCATCAAGATCTATAGAGATAGATCAAGACGCTTGATAAGTTTTTTCAATGATTACATACCTTGACAAGTTTTTGAAGTAGTTCAAAATGGAACAGTCAAAGAAAGAGTTCTTGCCTATGTTGCAAGGTGTGAAGTTGAGTAAGACTCAAAGCCCGACCACGGCAGAAGATGGAGAGAGAATGACAGTCATTCCCTATGCCTCAGCCATAGGTTCTATAAAGTATGCAATGCTGTGTACCAGACCTATTGTATACCTTGCCCTGAGTTTGGCAAGGGAGTACGATTTTGATCTAGGAGTAGATCACTGGACAGCGGTCAAAATTATCCTTAGAGGACTAAGGAAATATTTCTCGGTTATGGAGGTGATAAAGAGTTCGTCATAAAGAGTTACGTTGATGCAAGCTTTGACACCGATCTGGTTGACTCTAAGTCACAATCCGGATACATATTGAAAGTGGGTGCAATGAGCTAAAGTAGCTCCGTGCAGAGCATTGTAGGCATAGAAATTTGCAAAATACATATGGATCTGAATGTGGCAGTCCCGTTGACTAAACTTCTCTCACAAGCAAAACATGATCACACCTTAGTACTCTTTAGGTTTTAATCACATGGCGATGTGAACTAGATTATTGACTCTAGTAAACCCTTTGGGTGTTGGTCACATGGCGATGTGAACAATGGGTGTTAATCACATGGTGATGTGAACTACTGGTGTTAAATCACATGGCGATGTAAACTAGATTATTGACTCTAGTGCAAGTGGGAGACTGAAGGAAATATGCCCTAGAGGCAATAATAAAGTTATTATTTATTTCCTTATTTCATGATAAATGTTTATTATTCATGCTAGAATTGTATTAACCGGAAACTTAGTACATGTGTGAATACATAGACAAACAGTGTCCCTAGTATGTCTCTACTTGACTAGCTCGTTAATCAAAGATGGTTAAGTTTCCTAGCCATAGACATGAGTTGTCATTTGATGAATGAGATCACATCATTAGAGAATGATATGATGGACAAGACCCATTCGTTAGCTTAGCATTATGATCGTTTCAGTTTC
The DNA here is from genome assembly GCF_018294505.1 of Triticum aestivum. Taxonomy (NCBI): domain Eukaryota; kingdom Viridiplantae; phylum Streptophyta; class Magnoliopsida; order Poales; family Poaceae; genus Triticum; species Triticum aestivum. Next base: position 100,335,230 of record NC_057802.1, read on the forward strand.
ATTGCTACTGCTTTCTTCATGACTTATACATGTTCCTCAGACTATGAGATTATGCAACTCCCGAATACCGGAGGAACACCTTGTGTGCTATCAAACTTCACAACGTAACCGTGTGATTATAAAGATGCTCTACAGGTGTCTCCGAAGGTGCTTGTTGGGTCGGCATAGATCGAGATTAGGATTTGTCACTCCGTGTATCGGAGAGGTATCTCTGGGCCCTCTCAGTAATGCACATCACTATAAGCCTTCCAAGCAATGTGACTAATGAGTTAGTTGCGGGATGATGCATTACAGAACGAGTAAAGAGACTTGTCGGCAACGAGATTGAACTAGGTATGATGATACCAACGATCGAATCTCGGGCAAGTAACATACCGATGACAAAGGGAACAACATATGTTGTTATGCGGTTTGACCAATAAAGATCTTTGTAGAATATGTAGGAGCCAATATGATCATCCAGGTTCCGCTATTGGTTATTGACCAGAGATGTGTCTCGGTCATGTCTACATAGTTCTCGAACCCGTAGGGTCCGCACGGTTAATGTTCGATGACGATTTGTATTATGAGTTATGTGATTTGATGTATCGAAGGTTTTTGGGAGTCCCGGATGAGATCACAGACATGACAAGGAGTCTCTAAATGGTCGAGAGGTAAAGACTCATATATTGGAAGGTTGCAATCGGACATCGGAATGGTTCCGAGTGATTCCGGCATTTTTCCGGAGTACCGGGAGGTTACCAGAACCCCCCCCCCCCCCGGGGGGGGGAGATATGGGCCTTATGGGCCATAGGAGGGAGGCTAACCAGCCCACAAGGGGCTGGTGCACCCCCCCCCAATAAGGGAGGAGGCCGAGTTGGACTTGGGAAGGGGCGCCACCCCCCTTTCCTTCTCCTAGTCCCTCTCCTTCCCCTTTTACCCCTCCGGTAGAAGGAAAAAAAAGGTGGGGCCGAATCCTACTAGGAATGGAGTCCTAGTAGGACTCGCCTCTCCCTGGCGCGCCCCTTGTTGGCCGGCCTCCTCCTCCCCTCCTTTACATAGGGGGTAGGGGGCACCCCAAAGGCACAACAGACAATCTCTTAGCCGTGTGCGGTGCCCCCTCCGCAGTTTTACACCTCGGTCATATCGTCGTAGTGCTTAGGCGAAGCCCTGTGCTGATAACTTCATCATCACCGTCACCACGCCGTCGTGCTGACGGAACTCTACCTCGGCCTCAACTGGATCAAGAGTACGAGGGACGCCATTGAGCTGAACGTGTGCTGAACACGGAGATGCCGTACGTTCGGCGCTAAGATCGGTCGGATCGTGAAGACGTACGACTACATCAACCGCGTTGATATAACGCTTCCGCTTTCAGTCTACAAGGGTACGTGGACACACTCTCCCCGCTCGTTGCTATGCTTCTCCTAGATAGATCTTGCGTGACCGTAGGCAAATTTTTTGAAATACCACGTTCCCCAACAAGGTATAACCCCCTTGTTCTTCCTCCCAACTTATCCGTTTCTCTTGAGCTTGCACCCATTGCCAACCTTGAAGAAAATCTCTCCCCTTTGATCCATCCAACCAAAACCAAGCAAATATTGAGTACTAAATGAGGAACCCTAGATGCATAATTCGACCAAAGGAAATCATGACCCCCCCCCCACCTGTGTTACACCGAACTTGTTATTCTTTGATATTTGGTACTCCTAGGTGGTAGGAGTCATTCACAGAAGCTTCCTTACATGTGGTGTGCTCCGGTGAAGTTTATAAAGACTAGGTGGTTGCCTTCAAGAACAACCACAAGTGATTTGAGGCCCATCTGCCAGGGCTGGCTGAAAAGAGAAAAGGGTGAGACTTTGATGGTGTGCGGGAAGATTTAGTTCTCGCACCTGTCTAGCTGAGATTAGCACTCTACAAGAGTGGGAACTCCTATATACAACCTCATCTCCAACTTGTGTGGATGAGTACTTGTTATTGTTACCCTGGCATATCCATTTGTCCCGAGCTTGATTGTTCCTGTGTAGGTCAATGCGGTTTTGATGTTCATTGAACTGATCAAAAGCTTGTGTTAATAGGACTGTATGAAAAGAGATCAGAAATTTCATTAAAGTTGACAAGGTTGGCCAAAGATTGGTTATCATTCTTAGCAAAGGAGTGCAACTCGGGGAAATTTTGAAGCAATGGCCTATCCAGCCAAAGTTTGATTGTGTTTCTTCTTGAAAGTGAGCAATAGCTTAAGGTGAGCTTTCCACCAGCCCGAGCTTTACATTTTCTTTCCTAGGAGCTGTGAAGAGTAGTAACTTTCTCAAATTACGTGCACGAAAGGAAGGTTCTCTTTATTAAAAACATTGACGATGTTCTTCATGAACAAAGCTTTATTATGCACAACAATGTACATAATTCTTAGTACATCTTTGTCTTTAGGCTAGAAACCTTGTCCCGTCCAATTAGGGGAGGACCTGAATTTTCCTTGTCATACTTTCTCCAGGAAAAGTATCTTAGGTATTTATTAATTTGTTCAATGATGCTTGCAGGCAAGGCCAGAGCACACAACAAAAAGATTGGCAAAGCGAAGAACACAGATTTTATTAATTGCAATTTTCCTCATATGATAACAATGTAGAGCAACATGTCAAACATTTTTCAATTTTTTGGAAAATGGGTGCGGAATCTTCATTTCTTAGCCTGCTATCTCTAAGAGGGAGATGAAAGTATATGAAGGGAAATCTACTTACTTGCATCCAAGGCGTCAAAGGATCATATTTAGATTTCCATCAGTCACATTAATGGGCAAAAACCAATTTATTGTAATTGATCTCCAGTCCAGTTTGTGCAACATAATGGGCCAACAGATTGTTAATTTTCTATAGCTAATTTTCCATGGCACGTAAGGTCAAAATTATATCATCAGCATACTAGATGACTAGGAAGTCTTAATTGGCATGGGAACTAATAGTTGCTTGAATGTGATTGGCATGCATTATTTCATTAAAGAATGGACTTCAAAACGCCAGCTTCCAACACCCCCCTACAATATTGAAATTAAATTCAAGGGACACCATCCAATAGCACCGAGGAAAATTGAAAGCTAAAAATCATTTTGATTCAGCTCATCCATCTGTCTCCAAAACCTCTAGATCTAGAATTTGGAATATTGTTTCATGCTCAATAATGTGAAAAGGCCTTTTCAAAGTCCAGCTTCAGAATCACAATTTTCCTTTTTGATTATTTGCATTGATGAGTGTACTCAAATGCCCATGTCAAACAATCCTGGATTGATCTAGATTTTTAAGAATACATATTGATTTGTATGAACCAGTTTAAGCATAACCTTTTGTAGTCTATTAGACAGGGAATTTGTAATGATCTTAATTGTTTGGTTAAGTAGTGAGATGGGTCTAAAGTCAGTGGAACTTTGAGGTTTATCTGTTTTGGGTATAAAAGTGTTGAATGATCCATTGATAGACTATAAATTAATCCTTCCATGGTAGAAAACATTAGTTAGCTCATAAAAATCTTTGGCAGTTATGCCCCAGCGGCGTTAATAAGGGCTCCATTAAATCTGTCATGATAACTGCCTTATCAGTAGGCATTTTTTGAATGACATAATCAATTTTTGCTTTTGAGAATGGTTCCTCCAGCTCTAGTAAATGTTCATTTTCTTGCAACAAGTAGGGTAGATGAAAGAAAGCTAAGGTAGTGCTAGTGGTGCCAAGCCTTATTTTGAAAGCTCTCCAAATAATAACAACTTTAGCTTGATGGTCATAGTGTTATTGTTGGTTCTCATCCTTTAGCATAGGAATTTGGTTCTTTCTATATTATAGTGGCTTTGGCTTTTGTATTTCCATCCCCAAACATAACCCATCTCATTTGTAGCTCTTTGTTTCCAGTAAGTGCTTTGGTAAGCAAGCTAGTTTTGCCTAGATGCTTCTTAACAATATACCTTCCATATTCTACTCTTCTTTGCTAAGGGGTCTCTATTCCTCCAAAATTTCCATAGATAAGACCGACTCATCTGAATTTTTATGTATTGAGCTAAATTAGAGATATTCACTATTATCATCTTGCACATGTTAATCCCAATTTTTTGTAACCACATCTTTGAATTCCGGGGTTTGTAACCAAATGTTTCAAATCTAAAAATGTTTGCTTTTGGAATGTTAGTGCACACTTGAATGATGGATGGAACATGGTAAAAAATTGGTTTTACAATATTGATCGCGCTAGTGTTAGGATAATTTAAAGTCCTTGATTCCGAAGAGAAGAAACAATCAAGTTTTTTAAGTAAAGGTGCCTCTTGCATATTACTCCATGTATAATTTGTGCTATTTGTTGGTATTTTGGCCAGCACTAGTGCACCGATAGAGGAATTGAAGTTCATCATATCTTGCAAATTCCTCTGGGTTTATTTCTGTTTTTAGGGTATATGGTATAGTTAAAATTACCCACAACTAACAAATCAATGTCATCGTGCGTTTGAAATGTTTTGAAACCAATCAATAAATTTAGTGCTTTCATTAGATTAACAAGGCCCATAAACATTTGTTAGAATCCAAGAGCTTTTCTTCTAACATGACGTGAATTGTATTGAGATGGCATAATCATTTTCCAAAACTTTGAACCCCCCCCCCCCAGAAGGGGTTTGATTTCAGGCCACCCAAGTCCTTCAGAAGCACCAATGGAGGTAATATATTCAAATTTATTTATTCCCCTTAGATGGAAATTTGTAGGAAGTGTAGAACCAATGTTTTCTCCTTTTGTTTCTTGTAAATAGATGATATCACATCAAGATTCAGATATTGGTTTTGGCTCTGGGGTCTTGATGAACCTGAAATCTAGACCAAACATTGATATAGAGATTCGGATGAACTGATGTATTGAAGCATGTATCCTGGATTTCCCATCCCATATTGAACAGTGGTTGGGCCCATGACTTTATAACACATTTAATGGACGTAGGTCCATTTAAATCACGTTGGTATAGATGGAGATAACGGGTGTCTCACCGGTGGTGTGTTTCGTAAGCCAGCCGTAGTTAAAATTCGAAATTACCCATCGTCTACCTTCAGAAATCCGCCGAGTACAGTGGAAGAGAACATCAACCATGCCTTCTTCATCTTCCTCCTCCCGTGCAACCAGGCCACCCAAAGATCTTCCTCTAATCCCATGTCACTTCTATGGGGACAACTCTTAGTCTTTCATCTGCGATTTTCACTTCTATGGGCTCCTACAAGTATCGCTATGTGATGCAAGATCTTTATATCCAGTTTGCTTTGATTCGTATGCTTATTGCCGCTTACCTTATAGTAATCCTCAACTTGTAGTGCATTCTGGGAAGTGCAACATTCCAGCTTCAAGGATTGGCAGGAGGCATACGTAAAATCCTTGCCTACCACGGCAAATCTGGTTGCTCCCGCCGATAGCTGCTCATCCGACCAATCCGCGTACTCCACCAAGAGTCACGGGGCTGATTCATGATGACGATGCTACATCGCACACTGGTTGTGCATGCTTTGTTTTAGAATTTATCAAGAATAAACCGGATGATAGGGTGACGAACCTAATGGTGAATGCGCTGGCCATTACTCGCCTTGCAGCCTTCGTCGTAATCGTGTATTTCAAGCAAGCTTGATCCTCCGGGTGCATGATCTCTCGATGTGCGACGGAACACCACTTTTCTGTCTCCACAGTACATGAGATCTTGGTCTGCTTGTCGTTTGCGCTCACTGTATTATTCGCTTTCCAAGGCAGCTATACCGCACACCACTATACGTCCATGCCCCTATTCACCATTTTGTAAACAACAGTATATCATCATAAATTAATATTGGCAAAAATCTAGAGAAATAGTTGAACGTCCAGGATAAAGGAACTATCTGGACCCAGAGCCAAAATTCTGCTCCCATCAAGATTCCTCAATTTTCTTAAACAAAGACAATCACTTAGCTTTGTCATTCAAGCCACTAATGTCCCAATTAAGTATTCTCCATTGTTTCTCCATTGGAAAATAGTGATATGAAGTAGGAAACCTCACTGCCAGCTTCCAAGAGACTGGCCAACATAAGTACCATCGCATAAAAACATAGGTCAATACAATCCATTCATTCCAAAAGCAAACAAAGGCATTGTTCAAGTTCCTTCCAAGTATGGAGGTTCTAAAAAAAGCGCACCACTTAATAGCTAGATTTATAGCAACTTTCCAAAATGACTTCATACTCACTTTGGTCATAAACTTCACCTTTCTATAGTAGCTAAGTCCTTCATTTCTCCGAATATTGGCATCCCCCTGTTCTCCTTTTTTTGCCAAGTCTTGAAGATTTCTTTAGTGGAGTTCTTTTGGGGTACATAGCAAAAGGTAGTGTTAAGATTCTTGACAATTTCCACTAGGATTAAGTGGGTCAGGATTCCTTTCTTTGGAAACCCTTATTCAAATCTTGTAATCTAGTACTTCTTCTTACCAGGATCTCAACAAAAGGAGCCTTTTCCTTTGAGTAAATAGCACTGGCGGTCTAAGAACTTGCACTGCGGGTGCACTTTAGTCACACAACTTGCAAACCGGAAAAACCCGTCACATAACTTGCATTGTGGGTGCAATCAAGTCACACACACCAGCTGAACCGCGCTGACGCCCGGTTTTCTCAGTACTTTTGTAGAAAAGTCCTTCTCGATATTGTTTGATGGCCGTATTGCAATCTCGGCAGATTTATAACCGAATCGAACCCTAGTTCCCAAATCGAAACCAAATCCCTAGCTCTCGTCTGTCCTCTCACACCTACCGACTAAGCTGACAGATGGGCGGTGGCGGTGACGGCAGCGAGAGCTCGAGCGGTGGCGGCTTTCCTGGCTGGAGTTGTTCCTCCTCCCTCGCCGGAAGTAGCCGTGGTGCCGCCATCCTCGTGGCGGACAGTATGGCAGGCGGCAGCGAGGAGAGCGTGGCACTGGCCAGCCGCGCTGTCGCCGCCGCGATGGCAGGTCTCCAGCGCCCGCTGTGGCATGGCCTCGCATCCGGGACTTGCGTATGTTTCCTCAAGAGGTGTGGCAGCGGGGCGAGCCGGAGATGCGACCGGAGTGCGGGCGGGTTCTCATCGCTCGTACTGCTGGCATGGTGGCGCTCGAGCGAGATTTCTATGGCCGTGTCCTGTACGCCACCATCATTGGACAGCCGCGGAGCGTGGTGATGCCGGAGGCACTAGCGGCGGCGATGGAGTCTCACTGTGTTGTCCGACGGAAGACAACCAAGGTGGAGGTCACTTGCCCACCATTCCATTTTTTCGTTTGCTTCGAGTCGACGGATGATTGCACTCGTGTGGTGCACGCGTCAGAGCAGCTTCGTTGTTGTGGCAGCAGGATTTCTTTTCAACGCTGGTCAAGCTTCTCGCGTGGCAAGCCGGGAAGCTCGAGTACAAGACGTTGCTGAGTTTGGAGAGGCTGCAGGAGGAGGCTTGGGATGCACACACCGTCAACCTGGTGCTCGCCGGTGTCGACGGCGAGCTCATTGACATGCTCCCGGCCACCGACAAGTGGGTGTTGCCGGTCACCGCGTGGCTGCGCAACCCTTCTGGGGTGCCAAAGGTGCTCACCGTGTCTGTTCCTACACCTCCTACGGGGTCATGGAAGCCAGACTCCAACGACGAGAACGCACATTCACCGCCGGCTCCAAATTCTCCCACAGAGCGTGCAACCGTAGATTTTCCAGTGATTATGCATGTCAAAGAGGTCGTCGATCGTGGCCCATTGCTAACTGAAGGCTTGGCTGTAGAACTTCTCCCCGATGAAGATGAAGACATTACCTGGAAGCATACTTTCACCACCTGGTGCGGCAAGATAGATGGCACTGGCCCTGGACAATATGGCAAAGCTTAAGCGACGATCAGTAGAGTTTGGTGTTTTCATTTGAATTTGTTGGTCTGTAATGTTGAATGTGAACTTGTCGTGTCGTGTTGTAAGTTTGTTACTGTCAGTTTGATGTTGTAATCCTGAATGTTGTCTGTTACAACTGTTGTCACTTATGTGAATTTGCTGATTTTGTTTCATGTGTGCAAAAGTATGCTCTACATATATGACTCCAAATATGCAGAAGATCGGTCCATAATTTCAGCCACAATTTAAGTAGTAGTTCAGCAGAGTTTCGTAACCACCAAAAGACCAGTACATACCACTACAGAAGTTCAATTTGTTGCCACTTCATACTACAACAAAATGAAATTGTAGCACATGTCCACTTCATACTACTTAGTACTACTAGTTCAGGAGAACATAAGGCATCTCAATCTTCTGGGCGACCTGGAACTCATCTTGGGCTTCCTCTTACACATGTCCAGTTCTACTTGTTCCTTCCCCAAGTAAGAGCCACTCCATTCCCCTAGTTTTTCTTTTCCTTTTCCCTCTTGTTCTTCTAGAATTTGTTCTTCCTCTTCTTCTTGGTTGGTTTGGTTCATGTTCATGTGTTGGTCCTCTTCCTGCTGCCACTGGCCCACCTCTTGCTCCACTTCTTCCTCTTGCCCCTCTTGCTCCTTGTGTTGTGTGTGCTGGTTCATCTGGAATGTTGGCCCTAAGCTCAGCAACAAATGCACTTTCATCTGGAATTCGGTGCATCCTAGAAACAGGTACTCCTTGTGCTGGCCCCTAAACACATAAATAAGATGAGGACAGGGTAAATTTCACCATATGTTAGTTCATGTCATTTGTGAAATGAATAATAAAATATGTCAATTGTTTTATAAGTACCTCATGTGATAAAATATGTATCATGCTGTCTTGTACTTGTGTTGGGTCCAACTGTGGCCTCATAGTTCTATGTTGAATATGCTGACAACATCAACAAACACTATGTAAGCAAAGGATTTAATTAATTTGCTTTTAGTAAGTAGAAAAAGTAGAACTCACAGTTAATATTACTGGAAAGTCAACATCTCCATTCTCATCAATAACCATTTTGGACTTCTTTTTCTTTGCCTTTTCCATCAGCTGTTGTACTAGTTCATTCATTTTGTTAGTGGGCTTTCTCTTCCTTCCTCTAGAACTTTTTGCTCTAACTTGCTCATTTGGCTCTGCAACATGCTCAGTTTGCTCTGGAACTTGCTCAGGCTGCTCTGCAACATGCTCAGTTTGCTCTGGAACTTGCTCAGGCTGCTCTGCAACATGCTCAGTTTGCTCTGGAACTTGCTCAACTTGCTCAGTTTGCTCATTTTGGTGAGTTGCAACATGTTCCTCATCATCCCCACCCACTTCTCTTATTACAACAGCTTTCAACTTTGAGCAGCCACTTCTGTTATGACCAGCTTCTTTGCAGTAACCACAGTGCATAATAGCACCATGCCTGCTTAGCTTGGTGCCATCTTCACTCTCCTCAGGTTGCTGCCTTCTGTTCTTCCTTCTCCTTCCAGCTCTTCTCTCATATAGTGGTGGCAAAATAGGTGTTGCAGATATAGCAGCCCACTCATCTTTATCTCTAGTTGGATATATCTGTACCCCATAAGCTAGACAGTATGTTTCCACAGTGTAACAAGAAGAAACCATGGTTTCAGATTTAATCCTTTCATGTCTGCAGCATGCACATGCATGGCTGCAAGGAACACCTGAGAGTTGCCACCTTCTGCAAGTACATGTATGCATATTTAACTCGACTATGTATTGCTTGTCATTGGACAAAACACCAAAGACACCCATGCCTAACTCCTCAGGATGACAATTGGCAGACAACTCTACATTTTTTTCTTAATTTGTCTCTGATTTTGGGAGTTAGATTGACTTTCCATTTTTGAGTAGCTTCTTTTTTCTTTGACATATGCCTGTGCATTAACTGTCATGTTATCCTCTCCAACATGGACAACACAGGTAGTTCTCTAGCTTCTAGTATGTACCTAGTGGAATTCAGTAAGAACAATAGTCAGTTATTGTTGTTATAGACAGGCAATTAAGTAAGACAGGCAATTCAGTAAGAACAACATTCATTTACCTGTTGAAAACTTCACATGTGTTGTTCAATACAATGTCACATTTAGGAAGCTCATGAAAAAAGCCCTTGACCATTGATTTGGTGCTTTATCTTCCAACCAAGCATAAGATTCTGGATTATCTTGCTTCAGTTTCTCCATGTTTAGTTCAAACATGGTTGGTGTAGTGGATTTGGCACAAGCCCACACTTGTTGTCTTATTGTCTCACCTTTGTGCACTGAATGCAAGTTTTGGTATAAGTGTCTCACACAAAACCTATGCTCCGAGTCACAGAACTGCTCATTGACAGCCTTGATTAGCCCCTAATAGAGAAAACAAGTTATATCTTAGTTTGTATGAACTGAACTTTAACAGTAGTTACTCTAAATATAACACTAGTAACTGAACATGAACAGTAACTGAATTGCAACACTACTTTCTCTGAATATAAGCAGTAACTGAACATTAACAGTGATTTACCTTCTGTTTGTCACTCATGATAGTGATTGCGCTTGTGTTAATTATGTTGAGGTCTCGCTTCAGTGTACAAAGGAACCAGTTCCAAGATGCATAACATTCTGTCTCCACCACTGCCATTGCAATAGGATAAATTGAGTCATTGCCATCAATACCGACTGCAGTGAGTAATTGGCCACCATAGTTTGTTTTTATGAACGTGCCATCAATACAAATGATTGGCCTGCAGCCCTTCAGCCAACCTATTTTACAAGCTGCCAAACTTAAGTAGCAAGTACTAAATAGGCCATTCTCTAGGTTCAGATAGAAAGATGACCCTGGATTGCTATGTCTTACTTCCTCTGCATATCTCCAAAGCAATGAGTACTGCTTCACCTCATCCCCACGCACAACTTCCAATGCTGCTTTCCTAGCTCTCCCTAGCTTGTGCCTGCTAACTTCCATGTTGAATTTCTTCCTAACTTTTCTTGAAAAGGTAGACAGTGAAATCTTGTCATTGTCTCTGAACTTCTCTACATATTTATTGGCAAGAAAAGGGGTTGTTAGTTCCTTCACATCCCAAACTTTTTCACATGTATGCTCTCCAACATAAGTATTTACAAGGAAAGACTGTGTCCTGTTGTCATTGACAGCCACAAGCTTCCAAGGGCAACCCTCTGAACACACAGCCTCAAACCTTTGCTTGTTATTTCTTTTCTTCTTAATTTGCACCCTGTTCTTTACTGCATATTGTGCTACAACTTTCCTAAGTAGATCCACTGATTCAAATACCATTCCTAGCTTGAACTGAGGGCTTTCCATGTCAACAGCAGGGTTAAATGTTTTAAACCTATATATAGGTTTCTCCTTCTTTTTCTTAGCCTTGTACTCCTCATCATTAGAGTCACTTTTATGTCTTTTCTCCCAGTCATCCTCTTCTGGCAGTTGCAGATCATCCTCATGAACATCATCTGACCCAGGAACATGCATATATTCAGCTCCTATGTTTTTGCCCTTCTCAACCATAGCATCACGCACAACATCATCTACATTCTTATCATAATCCTTATCATCCTCCTCCTCCATTCCATAATCACTTTCATACCAAGTAGGATCAATGTCTGAATCACAATCATACTCTTCTTCTGAAACTTCTGAATTCTCTGACACATCTGATTTTTCTTGGTCCTCTGAACCAGCTGCATCTGCTTGTTGCTCTACAGTAGTTGCATTGTCTGAACTACCTGCCACTGTCTCTGATTTCATCTTCCTAATCTTCTCTGTGCTAAAAGGGCTCATTATAACTGTAGGTAGTGCAGGGGAACCTTTAGTTGCAATGTCATCTTCCTCCTCTTGCTTCTGTTCTCTGATATGTTTAACAACCAGAACCAGTACCTTGGAGTAAACAGATGCTCTGGCCGTCTTGAAACAGTCATTTTCCAAGTTAATTTCCACCACATCTGCAAGAGTTTTACCAGGTGGGCACCATAGCATAATTTTCTCCTCATCAGGATAATTCAGTTGTGCTAGCATATAGCAGATCACATCAGTACATAGTGTATTCCTGTCCAGGTTATCAAACCATGTTATCTTCTCATCCAAATATGTCAGATTCACTCCTTTTCCCGCAAAAAACCCACCATGATGCACCTCCACACTGAATTTCACCGAATCATACCCTACATTTGCAAAGTGGACCGATTGTGAGCGGAGGCAATATGAACTAACCCTAGGATGCAGCCCAACATACAAAAAGACGTACCAACCATGTAAAGTACCTAGTACTGCACATCTCAGACCTAAAACTAATTAGATGCACCACCAGTATTTCATCTATTGCATGAAGGAGAAAACCCTAACTAAAATTGGGGGATGGGATAGGGGGAGAGGGAAACTCACCGTAAGTCCGACCCCCGTGCCCTTCAGTGCGAAGAACCGGCAACTCCTGAAGGAAATATGCCCTAGTGGCAATAATAAAGTTATTATTTATTTCCTTATATCATGATAAATGTTTGTTATTCATGCTAGAATTGTATTAACCAGAAACATAATACTTGTGTGAATACATAGACAAACAGAGTGTCACTAGTATGCCTCTACTTGACTAGCTCGTTGATCAAAGATGGTTATGTTTCCTAGCCATTGACATGAGTTGTCATTTGATTAACGGGATCACATCATTAGGAGAATGATGGGATTGACTTGACCCATTCCGTTAGCTTAGCACTCGATCGTTTAGTATGTTGCTATTGCTTTCTTCATGACTTATACATGTTCCTATGACTATGAGATTATGCAACTCCCGTTTACCGGAGGAACACTTTGTGTGCTACCAAATGTCACAACGTAACTGGGTGATTATAAAGGTGCTCTACAGGTGTCTTCGAAGGTACTTGTTGAGTTGGCGTATTTCGAGATTAGGATTTGTCACTCCGATTGTCGGAGAGATATCTCTGGGCCCACTCGGTAATGCACATCACTTAAGCCTTGCAAGCATTGCAACTAATGAGTTAGTTGCGGGATGATGTATTACGGAACGAGTAAAGAGACTTGCCGGTAACGAGATTGAACTAGGTATTGAGATACCGACGATCGAATCTCGGACAAGTAACATATCGATGACAAAGGGAACAATGTATGTTGTTATGCGGTCTGACCGATAAAGATCTTCGTAGAATATGTGGGAGCCAATATGAGCATCCAGGTTCCGCTATTGGTTATTGACCGGAAACGTGTCTCGGTCATGTCTACATAGTTCTCGAACCCGTAGGGTCCGCACGCTTAACGATGACAGTTATATTATGAGTTTATGAGTTTTGATGTACCGAAGGTTGTTCGGAGTCCTGGATGTGATCACGGACATGATGAGGAGTCTCGAAATGGTCGAGACATGAAGATTGATATATTGGAAGCCTATATTTGGATATCGGAAGTGTTCCAGGTGAAATCAGGATTTTACCGGAGAACCGAGGGGTTACCGGAACTCCCCGGGGGCTTAATGGGACATAGTGGGCCTTAGTGGAGAAGATGAGAGGCGGCCAGGGCAGGGCCGCGCGCCCCTCCCCCCTAGTCCGAATAGGACAAGGAGAGGGGGGCGGCGCCCCCCTTTCCTTCCTCTCCCCTCCTCTTTCCCCCCTTCTCCTATTCCAACAAGGAAGGGAGAGAGTCCTACTCCCGGTGGGAGTAGGACTCCTCCTGGCGCGCCTCCTCCCTGGCCGGCCGCACCTCCCCCCTTGCTCCTTTATATACGGGGGCACGGGGCACCCTAGAGACACAACAATTGATCGTTTGATCTTTTAGCCGTGTGCGGTGCCCCCCTCCACCACAGTCCACCTCGATAATATTGTAGCGGTGCTTAGGCGAAGCCCTGCGTCGGTAGGACATCATCATCGTCACCACGCCGTCGTGCTGACGAAACTCTCCCTCAACACTTGGCTGGATCGGAGTTCGAGGGACGTCATCGGGCTGAACGTGTGTTGAACTCGGAGGTGTCATACGTTCGGTACTTGATCGGTCGGATCGTGAAGACCTACGACTACATCAACCGCGTTGTGCTAACGCTTCCGCTTTCGGTCTACGAGGGTACGTGGACAACACTCTCCCCTCTCGTTGCTATGCATCACCATGATCTTGCGTGTGCGTAGGAATTTTTTTGAAATTACTACGTTCCCCAACAACTCCACCGTCGGATGGAACACCATCTGGACCGGCACCCTGGCCGCCGACGAGCTCCATGACGGCGCGGCGCCGCCTGTCTCCTCTCCCATCGGCAACGAACAGAGGCAGCGAGAGAAAACAGAGGAGTGTTTCAATGCGGCATTGCTTGAGACTTCAGGGGGCTATCTGCAGAAAAGCGGCCGTCCACAGCCGTCACGTGCGCCACGCGTGACCTGAAATCAGAGAAAACCGGGCGTCGGCGCGGTTCAGCTGGCGTGTGTGACTTGATTGCACCCGCAATGCAAGTTCTATGATGTGTTTTTCCGGTTTGCAAGTTGTGTAACTAAAATGCACCCGCGGTGCCAGTGCTATTTACTCTTTTCCTTTCTTTCCCTTTTCCTTGCAAATGTTCTGTTTATCATCCATGTTATTTGATATGCATATGTAGTCCATGATGATACAATTCTACGCTGGTGGAGTGGCCTTGATATGGAAAAACATTAGGCTGAGTGTGGTATAACAGTGGATTAGGCATTTTTAATAATATATAAGTTATTGTAGTGCCTGTGTAATAAGTCATTTTAATGGTTATTTTTCTCAGAAAATAATAGATAAACATCACACATCACAATTTAGCAACCAAAAACTAAGTCATATTACAACCTGAACAATGTATTAAGTAATACGCCTATCTCATATCGTATGTTTCTCTCTCAAAAATAATTGAGGACCTGGGCCAACTCTCTCTCTCGATCGGTTAGCTGAGCTAAAATGAGCCAAATGATGCACTATGCCACTACTGTGTTGACTGTTTTCTCCATACTCCGCAACCTACCGAATGAACCTTGATTGCCCTTGACTCGTTGTTCCAATCTAATCTCCTTCCTGTGCTCTCCTATAGTGAGGTGGTTGCTCGATCCCCTTCTGTATCTGGTTCTATCATGTCCCATTTCTGACGAAAAATTAGCACGCTCGCAAACACGCACATACGTGGAAACATCGGAGCTGAGCTGGATAACTGGAGGCATCCAGAAATGGCCCCAAGAAGATCTGACGAAGAGAAGGGAGAAAATAACCCATGTGCCTGTACGGCTGCATACACCGCATGTGTCCGTCGTCCGGAAGCGTGTAGAGATGAGAGCCCACAGGCGTGTTGCTCTCCAGACTCCGACGGCC
Organism: Triticum aestivum; assembly: GCF_018294505.1. Lineage (NCBI taxonomy): Eukaryota > Viridiplantae > Streptophyta > Magnoliopsida > Poales > Poaceae > Triticum > Triticum aestivum. The sequence goes on from NC_057802.1 coordinate 100,350,437, forward strand.
GGCCCGGGAGCGAATGAGCTGAGCGACGCCCACCGCGGCCAGCTCGCCCGTACCGTGCCGTGGTGGAACCTTCTCAACAGAATGTACTAGTAATCCACCAGCGTTGCCACCGCGGTGGCCGCGTCAGGATCGATCGACGGAACTGGAGGCCAGCAGCAGCAGCGCGCGTACGTGCACGCTGCCACCGGATCCGCCAACCTGGGTGGTGATGGGTGTGGGCAGAGTGAGAGCATCTCCAGCCGCGCACCAGAAAGACCTCCTCAGGCGATTTTTTCGCGCCAGTCGCGACACCAGAAGCCCGATTTTCGCCGGCCTGGGCCGAAATTAGTGCCGGCGGATCCAGGCCGAACCCGGCGCGCTGGGGCGCTCGGGGCGCCGGGGCGAGCGGTTTTGACGCGAAAGAGCCACGGGCCCGGCGCGTCAGCGACACCGTGCGTCGTCTTCCCCCCAACGCCTCGGTTTCCCGCGGGGAATCAATGGCAAGACTGCTGCCGGTCAGCCTTACCATTGAGTTCTCACGGGCGGCGCGTCACGGGGCGGCGCGCCGACGCCTCCCCTCCCTCGCACGCGTACACACGGGCGCGGCGCGGCTATATAAACCGGTGGCCTCCCTCGCCTCTGGCCACACCAGCCCTAGCCCTAGCCGCTGAGCTCTACCTCTCCCGAGCGCCGCCGTCGAGCCCTCCCTCTCCCTCCCTCCCTCTCCCGATGGCCGAGCGATTCCCCGGAGATGAGGCGGCGGCCAACGGCTTCGGCCGCCGCTCGCTCCGCGAACAGGAGTCTTGGCTCCAGTTCCAGGCGAACATCCCGGCGCCGCCGGACATGCGCGCCGGGCCGACGGGGTGGAGACTCAGCAACGGGGGAGTGCCCATTCCCCCATTGCTCGACGCCGTGGCGAAACCATCCTACTTCGTCGACGAGGTCGAGGTCGTGCGCGCCTCCCTCACCGACGCCCAACTCGCCCTCCCCGAGTACGCCGCCGACAACCAAGCGGCGTGGACGGCATACTTCCAGCGCCGGCAACAGCAGAGGATGGCGTCCACCAACGGCGCGCCGGTGGTGGCCGGCCTGAAGAACAGCGAGGGACGCCACCTGTGGTGGGGTGTCCCCGGCCGCACCCTCGAGGGCGTTCTGACGTACCTCGAGGGCGGCAACGACCCGCCGTTGGCATACCCCCCCGGCGAGGGCGGCAGCCACGGCCACGGCTCATCGCCGACGCGACGGGCAATGGTTGCCCAGGAGGTTCGGCGCCTCCCCTTCTTCCTCCTCCTCGCGCTCTTCCTCGCACTCCTCCGGCACTCCGGCGCTGCTCGGTGTCAAGGCCGAGCCCGCGGCGGAGACGCCGCTCGGCCGGCGCACTCGCAGCGCCGACATCGTCATCAACGAGGGCGGCCGACGCGCCTCCTCGTCGGCTCCTCCGCGCTTCGTCAAGCCCAAGACGGAGCCGGGGACTGGCGCCGGTGAAGACGGAGCACGCGGCGACGTCGAGCTCGACGACGACTCGGCCCTGGAATGGGCGCGCGTGGACTCCCTGAAGATGGCGAGGGAGCGCCAGTGTGCCGCCCTGCGGCGATTCGCGCAGCGCCGCCGGGGCCGCGACGAAGGAGGAGTCGTCGTCATCGAGGAAAGCGACGACGACGACGCGCCGCCGCCACCAGTTCGCGTTGGCGACGCCGGTCAGGGGTCCACCAGGGACGGCCGCGTCAAGGAGGAGAAGCCCGACGACGACGACGGCGAGGATGGCGGCGACGACGGTGACTACTCCGCGTTTAGCCAGTTTCTTTTTTAATTAGATATATTATGTAATAAAAATCCGCGACTATTATGTAATATATGCCGAACTTCGCCGAACTTTGCTGTATTTTTGCCTTTTTTAAACGCGTCTGGGACAGTCCCGGGCCGAGTGGCAGGGGACCAACTCGTCCCAGGGCTATTTTTTGCGCCGGCTCATCCCTGGCGGTGATTTTAAACGTCCCCTGAGGGGCCAACGGCTGGAGATGCTCTGAGTGATAACGCAACGTAACCGGATATGATACGGTGATAAGGCTGGTAGATCCCGTCCCCGATCGACCGTCGTCACCGCTGACGCGCCGCTCGCGTGTGCTTTGCCTGCTCCTGAATCTCCGGATAGGGACGAGGGAATCTCCCTATATAGAGCTACTTACGTACAGACTATCACCGAGGTACATGTGTGGAGCTGAGGGAGTTGGAATTTTTGGGCGTGGAGTGAAATTTACGGCGCCTTTTGGTAGATCGGCCGTACTGGAGAAGCAGAGATCAATATGTCGACAGACAAGGCGGATTGAACGTACTGTACAACGTATATTGACGCCTCAACCGATAGTACGAGCGTAACTTTTGTTGAGAATCGCCTCTCAGAGACGCTACCTCTCTTTTCTTGTCTGAGCTTCAGAGTCACAACTTTCCTGTGGAACAATCGTAGACACGGGTGTGTGTGGTCAAGGACAGGACTCGGGACTGTGTGGTCAATCTTTTTCTTTTTCTTTTTGAGGGGACTGTGTGGTCAATAGAAACAACGGAGACGATGGGCTACGTAACGATGCGGTGCCACACGACCCGAACAAAGTTTCATGGTCATGTCCAGAGGTGGTGGCCTATCTACTCATGGGCCACAAGATGTAGCCCAGTTGCTTCAAACTGTGGCAAGCCCATGTAGCTAGAAATTTCGTCCGTCCAAGAATGAGAGGGCGCCACCTGCCACAACCTCAACAGGTGGGAGTGATCTTCAAAAGGAGTACTTCTCAATTCATTTGAAGTCGCCATGCCCCGAGCAAAATTAGGGGTGCGCTATGTTTCGCATTAAGCGAGATAGGAGCAAACCCTCCCTGAAGGGAGCCGCCACTTGGGCCGGCCCACGCGCGCGGGCACCAGCCAGTTTTTTGTTTTTCTTCATGTTTTTTGCTTTCTTTTTTTACTTTTGTTTATACTTTAAAATATTGTGTGTGTGTGTGTGTGTGTGTGTGTGTGTGTCTCTCTCTCTCTCTATATATATATAACAAAAAACACTCTTCAAAAAACACTCTTCAAAAACACATTTGAAAAATGTTGAACAAGTATTTGAAATGTTGATCAAGAATTAGAAAAATGTTGAACAAGTATTTAAAATATTTTAAATGTTGATCAAGTATTTGAAAAAGTTGAATAAGTATTGAAAAATGTTGAATGAGTATTTGAAAAATCTTGAATAAGTATTAAAAAAATATTGAATGAGTAATTGACAAATGTTGGACAAGTATTAAAAAATGTTGAATAAGTATTAAAGTGTTGGGCAATTATTTGAAAAATGTTGAATAAGAGTTCGGACAGCGTTGAACATATATACAAAAAATATTGATCACTTATTAAAAAAATGTTTTTGACATATATGAAAATGTAGACTAAAAACAAAAACAAACATAAGAAAAAACAAAAAATGAAGAAGAATAAAGAAAACCAAACCAAAAATGGAGAAGAAAAAATAAAACCAAACAAGTATTTCAAAAATGTTGAACAAGTATTTAAAAAAACGTTGATATGTATATAAGAATATAGAGTGAAAAACAAAAAGAAACAAAGAAAAACCAAAAACTGAAAACCGGAAAAGAAACAAATTAAACCAAAGGAAAAGGAAAATGAAAAAAAAAATTGAAGACACAAATGACTCGCTTCAATTAGGGTGCGCCTTACCAAGTGGTCAGCTTGGTAAGCTATCAACAAAAATTTGCAATCAAAAATTAAGGTGCGCCCTACATAATGTAGACGAAGTCGATTGTAGTGCAAGGGTTTGTAGCGCATAGTTGAAAGAAGGAGATCCCAGGATCTAGCCTCGCCGAGGGCATTGATTTTTTACTCTATTTTTTTGAAAAAAAAGAGCTAACGGGCCAGCCCATTACTGTAGTCGTTAGCTGCGAGAGGTCTCGTAACGTCTCGCTAAAGCGAGAAATAGTCGCTGCGGCAAAATTAAACTACGCAATGGTTGAGACTGAGCAATTCTGCAATAGCGTCGTCCAGCTCAAAATAAAAAAAATACTGCCGTGGCGTTGCCCAACTCAAAATAAAAATAAAAATACTACAGTGGCGTCATCGATCAGAAGAAAAGCTGGCACCCATCAGATTTTTCTAAAGACCAACTAATTTAACATTGGCAGTTAATTAGCCATCATGTCAGGGGTGTAATGCATTTCTTAAGTCCGAACGATCATTGTAATCTGTCGTGCCAGCATGAACAAATTTTTTAACCGAAAACCATAGAACAATCGTTCTACGGTAATTATATATTAATAATAACAAAAACAGAAAATGTCCAAGTATGTTACAAAAAATCAGCCAATGCCAGCTCGTGGGAAACCTATCATCAGAATTTAATTGAGAGTTTCTTTAAAGCTTGTTAATAAGTTCGAATATTTTATTTTAATCCTGTGCTTGATAAGGAGCAAGTCTGCTTGAGTGATCCTTTCCATGTGTAGAAGACTTCCAGTATTGTTTCTATCATGCAACAGAAGCCAGAAAAATATCTTGTACTCCTTCCGTCCCATAATGGAGGAGAAAAGATTATGGGACGGAGGGAGTATCTTAGTATGGTAGAGTTCTTCCAGAGCTTCTTGAAAATTGGTGCAGCGTCTTCTGCTGTGGTGAACCTCTTATAGAGCTTTATGGAGGAGAAAAGATTGCCCCATGGGTATTTCCAGCTGTCATGGGCATCTGATAGTTGAATTGACGGGCAAGTGTTTTGAATGTTCTGCAGCTCAGAGTCAGATGGGAGTGGCTGCGTCGAACGGATCCAGATAGACCGTGGCAGGGCATACCAATGGTGGAAGATGATGAGACCAAACTCGTGTTCAACTCTCTGGTGAAGATCTCACTGGGTAATGGCGAAAAGGTGCTCTTCTGGAGAGATAGATGGATCCACGGTTTTACGGTTGCCGAAATCGCCCCAACTATCATGGAGTTCGTCAGCACTAGGGCCCGTAACTCCAGGACGGTCCGGCAGGCTTTGATCGATAACGCGTGGGCCGCCGATGTGCAGGGTGACATCTCCTTCATGGCGCACATACAAATCGCAAATCTCTGCCTTGCGATAACTACAGTACCTCGCAATGAGGAGCAGGCCGACCAGTTCGCTTGGCCTGCTGATGTGACCGGGGCTTATACGGCAAAATCAGTGTATCAAAGGTTGTGTATGGGGCTCACAAGATCTCCCACGGCGCAGTGCATTTGGAGGAGTTGGGCACCATTGCGGTGCAAAATCTTCGCTTGGCTAGCGGTGCAGTACAGACTATGGACCTCGGATAGGCGAGCACGACACGGGTTGCAAGACCAGCCCTCTGCTTGCTTCACATGTCTGCAAGAGGAGGATAATGTAGACCACATTCTAGTTCAGTGTGTCTACGCTAGGGAGGTTTGGCACCGATGCTTCGACATCTTCCAGATCAACATCGACCTACCGACGAACTTGAGAAGGTTTCAAGACTGGTGGCTCCAGCAGCAAAGGAACTTCACAGGTAGGACCATCCGAGGATTCGACTCCTTCATCATAGGGATGGCTTGGGCGTTGTGGAAGCAAAGGAATGCTAGGGTGTTCAACCGACCACATCAACAAAAAACACCTCCACAGTTAGTTGAGCAAGTACTCCAAGAGATCAAAGATTGGAGAGCGGCGGGATTCGGAGTTGGAGGCTTAGACCATTTTGTGAGAGAGTAGTCGTAGTGCGTTTAGTTGGTGTGGCGTCTGGTGTGCCATTTGGGATGTTCGCATCTTGTAATGGCGTCTTGTAATTTAACTTTCTGCCTTCTATAAAGCTAAGGTACGCCATTGGCGTACTCTAAAAAAAATGTCCTGCAGCTAATGAAAAGTTGCCTCTACCTCGTTATTGATTAAATTTCTAAAACATGGGCCAATACTCGTACGCATCAGATCACCGCATGCCATATCTGGTTCTAACTACGTGCGTGCATGGTACTTTTTTCTGGAGGGGAAATGTTGCCACTTTATTCGATGTTTAAGGCCCCCTCAGACATGATCTCCGAGCTAAACCACTCAGGAGACACATGAAGCTAGGTTTTACATAAAGATTTCAAGCTATCCTTCATAGCTAGCTAGGACATGTGAAACATTGTTTGCTGAATGCTGCATCCAAGCAACCCTAGACCACAGAAAAGACCTGAGTAACTCTTTCATCTCCTCAACCAGTTGCCCATTGGCCGAGAAGTCCTTCTCCTCATTCATAAGCTTCCTCGCCACCACTTGTGTATCCGTCTCGAGAATGATCCTCGGAATACCGTGCGCTCTCTTTTTAGGATTGAGAATGACGACACAACCTGAAGGTTTTTCGTCTACTTCTGGCCTATTTGTATTCCCACCATTAGTTCATTTGCCGAAGAAAGGGCCCTCCAACAAGCCAGCAGCCCCACCACTTCTGCATCGTGAGTAGATGGGAAAAAATGGCAGTATGCCAGGGTTGTCCCTAAGGACAGATCCTCCTCCTCCCGTGCCGTTCACCCTGGACATAGCTCCGTCCGCGTTCGCCTTGACCCACCCCTCCTCCTGCTTCTTCCATCTTTCAGCTTCCCTCGTCCCAACTGTGGTGAACAACCTCGTGTGTGGCCTTTCACTCCTCAGCGACAGCTAGAACCCGATCAAAAATTACACTAGGAACCTCGACCCGGTTGGAATCTCGACTACGTGCACGGTACTGCAATGATCGATAGACCGGGACACATGCACGCGCGCACACCACGCACCACAAATTAACTGCTGGCCGCGATCGCGCCATGCAGGCAGCATGCTGTCAGGTCGACGTATGCATGCGGGCCGTTGGCTCGATCGAGACGCAGCGTTCTCCGTTTGTTGGTGCGGCAGCGCGCCACGTCGCCCGGTGCGTCGGGGCCGGCCGGGCGGGGCGACGTGCACGCCATCTCCGTCACCGCTTGCGCCCGGTCGATTACGGTTTTTGACACCCAAAAATAGAATAAGAACGGCTACGGTCTCTGATCTTCATTGCGGTTGTACGTACCCTCTCTGTCGCGCATCTTTCGTGTCGGGAAACCGGGGCGACCGAGTGTGGCGGCGGCCTCGTGCGATACGGCTAGCCCCTCCCGTTTCCCCCACTTTACGTTAAGTGGGTATTTATCTTTTGACCACCTACCCCCTATATAAAGCAACGAGGAGTCATCATTGTAACACCTGATCATTGATTAATAAAGCTGGTCTCCTCTATCTTCCTGTGTCACTTTTACTTTCGACTACTTCGTCTACGACGCTCGCTCTCGCTCCGCAACCTCGGACCGGACTCGCCGGCGGAGTTGCGGAACACGTTATCAGCACGCTTCGCTCCATCAACTCTCCATCAAGCCTGCGTCAAGCCTGCATCACGCAGGCTTTCGTCGATCCCGCGGAGGTATAAGATCCGATCCCCACTCTTTGCAAAAATGGATTCCTCTCGTTACTACGATTCCGTTTTTGTGATTAGATTATTTTTTCGGATACATCTACCTATGGTGTGGATTTCTCTCCCAAAAATCGAGCGGACGAACACGTCGCCGACCAATGTCGATGTTTTTGGATCACGAGAGACTTGTTGACTACACTATACGGGAATCGGTACAGATCGTGATCCAGATGATCACGGTACCGCCGCGTTGTACCCGACGTACACGCGTCGTGACGTCCCGAAGACGCACGATCTTGCCATCCCGAGGCAGATGACGACGTCCCCGTCGCCAAGCGCTCGACTGCCGTCGCCGCGCTCGCGTGCCCGCTGCACGCGCCGCCCTGCTGGCTGCGACCCCGCTGGTCGCCGGCGCCGCCGTGCTGGCCGTCGCCGTGGCAGCACACCGCCCGCCGTGGCCGTGGCCGTGGCCGCGCGCGCTGCGTGCCCGTGGCCGTAGCCGCGCCATGCTGGCCGTGCTGCTCCGGCCGGGTCGCGCCGGGGCCGAGCCGCGCCGCCGCGCCATGGCCGCGTGCCCCGCTAGCCGCGCGCCGCGCGCCGTGGCCGCGCCGTCCGGTGGCTGTGCCGCGCGCCGCGCCACTGGCCATGGCCAGCCCCAGCCGCCCCCGCGTGCAGGCCCCGCCGCACGAGCTGGCCAGCCCTAGGCCGCTGCCGGCGTGTGCCTTGGCCGCCGTCGGCTGGCGCCAGGCCCCGCCGCGCGAGCTGGCCGGCCCTAGGCCGCCGCCGGCGCGTGCCTTGGCCGCCGTCGGGTAGCGCCCGCCCCCGCCGCGCGAACTGGCCGCCGCCGCCCCTGGGCGCTAGGGGAAACCCTAGCAGCGCGTGCCTAACCCGAGCGCAGCGCCTGGGCCGGCCCGCTGGCTGTTGGGCCGGATGGGCCGCGGCCGTGGGATCCCTCCTCTAAAAAAAAAGGGGGCGCCGGCTGTCGCGTAAAAATTGCGGTTTAGCCCCTGTAGTTTTCAGTTTTCGCGCGATTTTTATTCCTGCAGCAATATTTCGCGTAGACCCCCCTGGAACTGTCTGTTTTCGCTGAAAATGCGTTTTTGTGCTTAAAAATACCTCGGGAATTCAATTTTTGGGCTAGTTTTCACATACTAGATGCGCTTAACATGCTATTTTTTGTAACATGATATTATTGTATGATTTTACTGCTGTAGATTAATTGGTTAGCACTCTTAATCATTTAGTAAGTCATATAATAGCATGTTTTAAATATTGGAACGTCATTTTATTGAATAAGTTTATCAACATCGCTTTGTGCAAAAGATTACCTGCTGTAATCTCATGATTTTTGCATAAATCGCAGATGGCCGGAATTGTCCACAAGGAGTTTCCTGAGTTGGCCCAGACAGGGCTGAACTACCTGTCATGGTCCTCGGACTGCGAGATCTTTCTCCAGGGCAAAACCCTCCTGAGGGCGATCGGTCAGGGGGCCCAGCTGGCCGTCACTGATCCCAAGTTCGAGACTGAGAATGCGCAGGCTCTGCACTTTCTCCGTCATCACCTGTCACCTACTCTGAAAGATGAGTATATGGCTGAGCGCAGTGCTTCTGGCCTTTGGACCGCTCTTAAGCAGCGGTTTGAGCGGCTGAAGTACACTATGAAGCCACGTGCGGAGGCAGAGTGGATCCGTCTGAGGTTTGCAGACTTCAAGACGGTTGGGGAGTACAATTCGGCTCTGCACCGGATTTGTACGACTCTTCGGTTGTGTGGTACTGAGATTACCGACTCCTAGAAGATTGAGAAAACCCTATCCACTTTCCACCCCGACGCGGTCCAGTCCTCACGGAACTACCGCCAGGGGAACTACACGAGGTATTCAGAGTTGATTGACGTCCTCCAGGTGGCGGAGGCGCAAGACGAGGTTCTCAAAAAGAACTTTGTCGCGCAACCACTTGAGGGGAGTTCTCGCCAGGAGGTGAACGCTCTCAAAGTCCGCAAGCCTCAACAGAAGAAGAGGGGCCGGAAGGGCAAGAAGAAGGGCCCTCACCCCCCCCGCCCCGGCTAAGCAGAACAAGCCGGGCAAGGGAGGGCAAAGGCCTCAGGACTGCTTCCGTTGTGGCTCGGTGGAGCATTTCTCCCGCCAGTGCCGCGCACCACAGGAGGTCGTTGATGCATATAAGGCTCGGAAGGCGCGTGAGACGCACCTCGCCTTGGTTCAGGAGGGAGCTCCACCGGCGCCCATGGCGGCACCTGTGATGATTGCTACTCCCCCTGCTGCGCCTATAGAGGCGACCCCCGTGGTGCCCATCGCGGCAGCTTTGGCGGTCTCTACCGAGGCCCACGTCGCCATGGAGGTTGACCACATGGCCGCCTCGGCGGCGCCGCCACTAGACATTGATGCTGCCTCCAAGATAATTTCTGAGGAGGATCAGCTCACTAGTATGGAGATTGCGGCGGAAGTGAATGGCTTCTTCACCGAGTCCACTTAGCATACCTCTTTGGTTATCACGATTCCGTGCTTTGATACAATAAAATTGAATAAATTCGATTTGGTTGTAAGCTCTATGAGAGCATAAACTTATTCTTTACTTTGGCGAATGGATGACATTTATTCATTTATTCCATTATTTATACATGATAGCATGTTATGTTCTGAGATGTGTGCATTTATTTTTAATGTATTTTCTTCCTCATTACATTAATTAGATGTCATATTTTAGAACGCGTGTGGCGCCCGAATGGAGGAAACGTGCCTTGCCGATAGCGCCACCACTCATACCATTTTACGAGAAACTAAGTACTTTGAGTCCATTAAAAAATCTCCGGGAAGTATTATGACAATCGCCGGCTGCGGTTCTCACATAGTTGGCTCCGGACGAGCCACTATTATACTCCCCATGGGAACAACTTTGCTCATTAATGATGCGTTGTTGTACCTGGAGTCGACTCGTACTCTATTGAGCTTTAGAGACATCCGCGCTAATGGTTTCCATGTTGAGACCGATGATGAAAACGGCAAGGAATGCCTACTCATCACAAAGCGGGATGAAGGTGGTAAACATGTTATCGAAAGGCTTCCTTCGTTTGACACAGGGCTATACTACACTAAGATAGTAGCACCGCCCGTGTACACTACCCTCAAGACCGTCTTTAGAAGCTCTGAACTCTTCTGCCTCTGGCACGATAGGTTAGGCCACCCCGGACTTAGGATGATGAGAAATATAATTAACAACTCGCATGGCCATAATGTTAACGTGAAGAACTTCCCGAATCCTGATGATTTCGTGTGCTCCGCATGCGCTAAGGGGAAGTTAGTCATTAGGCCATCGCCCCTCAAGGTGAGGGATGAAATCCCCGCGTTCTTGGAACGTATCCAAGGGGACATATGCGGTCCAATTCAGCCCCTCACGAGGCCGTTTCGGTACTTCATGGTGCTCATTGATGCTTCCTCTAAATGGTCCAATGTTTGCCTGCTGTCAACAAGGAACCATGCCTTTGCAAAATTGATCTCACAGATCATCCAAATGCGGAATAATTTCCCGGATTATCGTATAAAGTCTATTCGAATGGACAACGCCGGAGAATTTACTTCAAAGGCGTTCGATGATTATTGCATGGCAATGGGAATCAAAGTTGAGCACTCGGTACCACATGTTCATACACAAAATGGACTTGCCGAGGCATTGATTAAAAGAATTAAATTCATTGCCCGACCGCTCCTTCAGGGTTGTAATTTACCAACTACATGTTGGGGCCACGCGGTGTTACACGCGGCTAATCTCATCAACTTTCGACCGTCGGCCTACAACATCCACTCTCCTGTTCAACTTGCGCAAGGGTCGGCACCGAAAATTTCCCACCTTCGTAGGTTCGGTTGCCAGGTATATGTACCAATACCACCCCCTCAGCGATCGGCGATGGGCCCGCTCCGTAAGTCGGGGATATACGTTGGTTATGAGACTGTGTCCATAATCAGGTATCTGGACCCCATGACAGGAGACTGTCACACGGCTCGTTTTGCTGATTGCATTTTTGACGAGGATCTTTTCCCGACTTTAGGGGGAGAGAATCAACCCCTTGATGCTAAAAGTCGAGAAATCACGTGGCAAGCCACGGGGATCCACGCTCATGACCCGCGCACTGCTGAGACTGAGAGAGAAGTCCAAAAGATAATAGATTTGCAGTCTTTAGCAAATCAACTGCCCGACCACTTTAGTGACTTAAAGACTGTGACAAAATCGCATGTGCACGCGCGCAATGCACCGGAAAGGGTTGAAATACCGAAGAAAAATGATGGTATGCCCGCTCCCGTCCAAAGGCCTAAAAGGACGAGAAATCCGGCTTCTCAAATCCCAAGTACTCGGGGACGCCCGACGAAAAAGGATAAGAGAGATTTATCACAGCCTGTCACCAAAGTACCCCAAATTGAAACGGGGAGCCAGTCGAGACCTGGCACAAGTACGGAAAATTCAGTGCACGAAATTCCGGACTTAAACTTTCCCATAGGGGAAACACCCAGCGGAGATGTGAGCGCACACATCGGCGCGGGAAATCTAAAGGACCTTGCTCCCATAATGGGAAATTTGGTAGAGCAAGTGTTTGCGCCTGATGCGCTCCATGACGAAATGGCCATAAATTATATTTATACGGGGGAGTCCCTGAACCGAGCAACGGTGATTGTCGACATCAACTTTGCTACGAAAATTGCCTCAATCATAGATCTTGACCCTGAGCCTAACACGCTCGCTGATTGCAAGAAAAGGTCGGATTGGAAAGATTGGCAGCAGGCAATTACTGCCGAATTATTATCTCTCAACAAAAGGAAGGTGTTCGGACCAGTTTGTCGAACTCCTCCCCACATTCGCCCTGTTGGCCATAGGTGGGTTTTTGTTCGAAAGAGAGATGAAAATAATAAGGTAGTACGGTACAAAGCAAGGCTCGTTGCTCAAGGGTTCACTCAACGACCAGGTGTCGATTTTGAGGAGACTTATTCCCCAGTCATGGATGGAGTTACCTTTAGATACTTGATCTCGATGGCAGTAAACATGGGCTTGAAAATGAAACTAATGGATGTTGTCACTGCTTACCTATATGGTAACTTGGATTCGAACATATACATGAAGGTTCCAGAAGGTATCCCTGTTCCGAACCATGATAGAGCAAATAGGGGTCTATACAGTGTTCAACTTCAAAAGGCACTGTACGGACTCAGACAGTCTGGTAGAATGTGGTACAATCGCTTAAGTGATTTCCTTCATGAGAAGGGCTACACGAGCAATAAAGATTGCCCATGTGTTTTTATACGGCGATCCCAAGATGGATTCTGTATAATCTCGGTGTACGTAGACGATTTAAACATAATCGGTACACCTGAGGATATTGAGGAAGCGAGTTCCTACCTGATGTCGGAATTCGAGATGAAGGATTTGGGTAAAACCAAGTTCTGTCTAGGTCTGCAACTTGAACATTCCCCTGATGGGATTCTAGTGCACCAGTCGGCCTACACCCAGAAGGTGTTGGAAAGATTTGGATTTGATAAGGCATATCCTTCTAAGACCCCGATGGTCGGAAGATCTTTACAGCCAGACAAGGACCCGTTCAGGCCAAAGGAAGAGGGGGAGGAAACTCTGGGACCAGAGGTTCCTTACCTGAGTGCAGTTGGAGCACTCATGTACCTCGCAAATTGTACACGGCCAGACATTGCGTTCGCCGTCAGTTTGCTTGCTCGGTACAGTTCTGAACCTACCAAAAGACATTGGAAAGGTGTCAAGGACGTCTTCCGTTACCTGCAAGGGACCAAAGATCTTGGTCTATTTTATAAGAGGAATCAAGACCTATCTATTATAGGCTATGCCGATGCTGGGTACCTGTCGGACCCGCATGATTGCAAATCGCAGACTGGATATGTTTTCCTTTGTGGTGGAACTGCGTTTTCCTGGAAATCGTCCAAGCAAACACTTGTGTCGACTTCCACGAACCACTCGGAAATCATGGCACTATTCGAAGCGTCAAAAGAGTGTGTATCGCTTCGGCGGATGATCGGCCACATTCAGCAGACATGTGGGCTGAACACCGTACAAACCCCTACCATTATCTATGAAGATAATGCTGCTTGTGTTGCACAAGTCCAGATGGGTTATGTGAAGAGTAACCTCACAAAGCATATTAGTCCCAAGTTCTTCTATGCGCATGAGCTGCAACAGTTGAACGAGGTGAGAGTTTTGCATACTAAGTCATGTGACAATCTTGCTGATATGTTCACTAAATCATTACCGGCATCAACCTTAGAGAGGTGTGTGCGTGGAATCGGTATGATGAGACTTAGAGAGATGCAAGGTTCAGGGGGAGAAACTTCACAAACTCGTCGCTAAAATCTCAATCCTGATGATCGAGTACTCAACTTGATGGTTGAGTGGATTGTACTCTTTTTCCCTTGAGTGAGTTTTCCTGATGTTTCTCACACGAGGTTTTTGACGAGGCAATTCGTGCAATACAACAACGTATACTGTGTGCTCTTTCTCCACATTTTTTCCCACTGGGTTTTTCGGAGTTTTTGAGGCATGGATATACGGATAATTACCCAAGGGGGAGTGTTGGGAAACCGGGGCGACCGAGTGTGGCGGCGGCCTCGTGCGTATCGCACGGGGCTAGCCCCTCCCGTTTCCCCCACTTTACGTTAAGTGGGTACTTATCCCTTGACCACCTACCCCCTATATAAAGCAACGAGGAGCCATCATTGTAACACCTGATCATTGATTAATAAAGCTGGTCTCCTCTATCTCCCTGTGTCACTTTTACTTTCGCATACTTCGACTACTTCGTCTACTTCGTCTACGACGCTCGCTCTCGCTCCGCAACCTCGGACCGGACTCGCCGGCGGAGTTGCGGAACATTTCGTACTCGTACCACGTACTACTAGTAGTACTACGCATGCATGAGCAAAATCTGAGCTCAGCGGCTCAGCGCTGCTGCTTTTTGGTTGCTGCCTTGCTGGTTGTCGCCTTGTGCACGTCAATCAATGCAGCAGCTAGTACGTGCCGTTCAGTTCAGGCGCCGCTGCGCGTCACAGGCACTGCGTGCATTCAGCCTGCGACCAACCAGTACGTGCTTGGGGCTATTCTGGTGAGGAATGACGAAGTAAAAACTCTCTGTGGTGCTCCTTTGGGTCTGGTCTGGTGTGCTCCATCGATACAGTGTGCCATAAAATTCAAAAGCATGTGCTGGACGGTGCAAGACTGATGAAGGTTTCTACGGTGCTGGACGGTGCAAGACTGAAGATTATTGATGGCAGCGCGCGCTGCCCTGGACATCTCAAATGGAGGTTGGGGTCTCATATTTCGAGATTATAGGCGACTCGTGGTTGCTGCCGGGGCAGGTAACCTTCCCTACATTCAGAGCCCCATCCAGACTGAAGTGATAGCGTGCCTCAAAGGATTGCATGCTTCCCAACAGCTCGGCATAATCTATGTTGTCGTGGAAACAGACTCTATGGTGTTGGTGCAAGCACTCAAGGCAAATGAGCATGACCGGTCTGCTAATGGTGCCTCCTTCAGGGAAATTATGTAGTTTGAATATTTCCCGTTTTGAGTTTATTCATCGCCCACGGGGCCATAATAATGTTGCAGACACTCTAGCTGCACATGGTGCGCGTATGGCCCATTTATTAAGGGCATGTTTGGTTGTCATCAACAAATTTGCCTGCATTGCATGCTTGACTCAGTTGAGTTTGATTGAGAAAACACAAGCAAAAAATATCATTTGTATGTTGTTTGGTTGCCCGCATCTAGGCCTCTTGCATTAGTAGAGCAATTTTGGCATGGCTTTTGGTGTCCTATTTGACTTGGCTCATGCAACTACATTGTGTTTGGTTGCATACACGGGATATAACACTTAGACTTAACACAAGCTACACTAGAGTGCCTCGCGACTGTGGTGGACGGTGACCACGGCGCCGCATCCGATACGAGGAGCATGGAGTCGCGGGAGAGCGTTCCTGCCGGCGCCACGGCGAACTAGTTGCTAGCGTCGTCGCTGCAGAGAAAGTTCGTGCAGAGGAGCGCTGAGGCAGAGGACAGGGTAGGAGAAATGCAATGCCTGTCCGACCATGGCAACTGCGGTGGATGGTAGGCGTGGCACCGCGTCCGACACGATGAGCAAGGAGTCGTGGGCGAGCGACCCCGTCGGTAGCGCGACGAACTAGTTGCTAGCGTTGTCGCCGTGGAGAAAGTCTGCGTGGAGGGATGAATAGTAGGGCGCCGAGATAGAGGACAGAGAAGGAGAAATGCAGTGCGCGTGCCATGGCAACGTCAGTGCAGTAGGACGAGGGAGAGGACGTCGAAAGGAACGATGCCAGAGACGACTCCAATGTAGTAGGACGCGGGCAAGAAGGTCGAGAGGAACGACGTTGGCGGTGGTGACAGTGCAACAAGGCGCGGGAGCAGAGGCCGAGAGGAACAACGCAGGCGGTAGTGCTAGTGTAGTAGTATGCATGAGAGAAGGTAGAGAGGCAGCGGCACCACGTCCAACACGACGAGCATGGAGTCGCGGGCGAGCAGCGTCGTCGCCGCAGAAAAAGTCCAACGAAGGGACAAATAGGAGGGCATTGAGGCAGAGGACACACGAGAATAAATACAGTGTGCACGACATGGCGGCGTCAGTGCAGTAGGATGCAGGAAAGGAGGCCGAGATGAATGACGGCGTCGCTGACACCACTGCAGCATGACGCGGGAGAGGAGATCGAGAACCACGCCGGCGGTGGCGTCAGTGTAACATGACGCGAGATAGAGGCCTGGAGAAACGATTAAGGAGTGTCTTAAATCAGATCACACATATACATATGTACAATCACGAGGAAGATGTAGATCGACTCGTCTACATCGTCGAAACAGAAAACGTGCGGGTCTGGCTGGCTGGCTGGGAGGTGCTTTAAACATCGTGCAATGCGGGCCCAACTGTGATCACATGCAACCAAACGGCTCAATTTTAACCCGCGGGTTTGGTTGACCTCTATGCGGGCAACCAAACAACTCAATTTCAACCCGCGTGAGTCTGGTTGGCCTCTATACGGGCAACCAAGTATGCCCTAATAGCCTTTTGGCCGGATGGTGCGCCGGACTTTGTACACGCCTTGATAGCCGATGACTTGGCTGGTCGTTTTGGTTAATGGAATAGAATGGTATTCCGTTCCGAACACCTCCACCACCTTAGAAGCAAATCTGACCGTGCCTTCGAGGCGTGTGCTCTCAGACATCCGTCCAAGCACCGCCCCTGGGAGGACTAAAAGACCCTAACCTAAACTACTAGATGAAGCTAAGGCACAGGGATTCCCCTCCTTGCCTACAGCCACCAGAGCGCCAGGCGGAGGGGAGGAGAATTATCGGACCGACCGATAGATCTTGGAGGAAAGGAGAACTTTTCCTTAGCCGCCTTTCCGTGAGGGAAAGGAAAATACATCCGTGTTACATTACAGAAATTTTATGTTGATAATTAGACACATGTGTGTTGTCTTTGTTAGTCTTGAATTTTAGCAACCCCAATCTTGTGTGAGCATGTAGTGACGCCGAGAACTAAGTGCATCTCCAAAGCGGATCCTTATAGTGCCTATATATGTTCAGACCACTTTTTCCGTCCAATAGTGTCTCCTAAATGCTGTGGATCAGTCCGCATGTTCGAATTTCGGTATCGTAACAAACTCGAGAGAGTTATGCAGAAGTTTGAACATCCGCATGTCCAACCAAAAGCAAGTAAGAAAAATAATAATACAAGTAATAATAACAAATAATAATACAAGTAAGGAAATTATACAAGGAACTATCTAAAACATACAGGTAAGATTTTTTTAAAAACAGATAAGAACAAGAGGCTCACCACGGTGGTGCCGGTGACAAGATCGGTGCGGGCGATCGACGGCGGTGAGGACTGGGACGGGGACGAGACGGCACCCTACACATGTGCAAACTAAGAAGTTAATTTGAGCTCAAATTGCATCTAAATCAAATAAACTCCCACATACACTCCTCAACAAAAACCCGCAAATCACTCTACTTCTAGAGCATGAAATGAGCTAAACTAGCAATAAGAGATGAAAGGATGAAGTTGCCAACCTTTTAGAACACTTGGATAGTTGGTGCACCGACAAATCTAGACAAATCTTGAGGAAGATGGATCTTGGAGGAAGAATAGAGGATAAGAATGGATTGTGTGGCTCGGGCAAGAAAGAGGAGAAAGCTTAAGTGTGACACGGGCACCTCATTGTTTGACGAAGTTTTGTACTAAAAAAGAGAGGTTAAATAAGTACTAAAAAGATACGGCTCAACTCTTTTTCCTCTCTCTTACATGACTAATCGCTTAATTGTTATTATTATTATTTTTTTCTGAAGAAAAGGAATTTTCGAGAGTACAGAATAAACAGGGAAGAGTATATGTACATACATGGTGGACTAGTGCATGCACGAATTAGTTAATCTCTTGATTGATCTTGTACGTGGTGCATGGCAATTTTGCCTACGTAAGTACATGCATGCGTGAGGACGGCAATATGTAAAACGAAAATATATGCCTCGGTTATACGTGGCGGCCGCGACGACGGACATACAAATAAGCATATGAACACCCGCACATATGATGGATTGATCAATATATTTTTGAAGTCTAGATGTGCACTCGAAGGTCTCGCGGCTGGTGCAAGACAAGTTGAAGCTGTTACATCAAGTATTGGTGGAGTCCAACGAGGACCGAGCGAAGGACTGCAGCATATACACCAAGGAGGCTGTGGTTAGCTAGCCTCATCAGTGTTGGAAGCGGATACAATGCAGCTCCATGGCCAGTATGAAGCAAAGACCCAGCAAGTAAAAGTAAAAAAAAAAGATATATCACAAAAGCTATCATTTTTATTGATCGAGGATATAAAAGTTCACTGGGACTAATCAAACTATGTTCTGGATGAGCTAAGACAAATTATATTTAACTAAGATAAAACTTATTTGAACTAAGTGCAGCTTTTGCAGAGCAGTCCATGATCTCTAGCCCGCTCCCTCACTCAGGAGCTTTGTATGCTAGGATCGTCGCGATCTCCGGAAGCGTTCCGCCGGCGGCCAGGAAGGCAGCCGCCTCCGCACGGCGTCTTGTGTACGACTCGGCCACCTGTGATGAACTCTGGACCACATCTTCATGAGCTTCAAGATGGCGGGAGCTAGAAGTCATCATGTCAGCTAGGACGCCTGTGCGCTTTTTAGCCAGTGCCGCCATCTCTGTTTCTTTCTCGCAGAGGCCCTTGTACTCCTCGGCAAGTTGTTGATGTTTGCCGGCAAGCGTCTGATGTTCTTCGGCCAACTTCTTTTGTCTGTTGCAGATGGAGGCAAGGTCGGCAAGGCGTCCCTCTAGGACCGGCCCTTCCTTCTCGAGGCGGCGAAGTCCTTGAGTGATCCCCGCATGAGCTGCATCGAGTTTCTCCAGCAGGGATGACACTTGCGCCGGCGCGGGTGCCGATGTGTGGGAAGTGGCAAGACCACCTTTTCCGCCCAGACGAGCCACCACTGCTTCAAGGTGGCGAATCAGATTCTCAAGGTCTGGCGGGACCTCGTTCGCATACGGGATCTTCCACATACTTATCACAGACTCTATTCTCGCTATGGTTAGCTCCTCATTGATCGGCTGCTCCCTTAGCGCCTTTTGTATATCTTTGAGTCCTATTGAGATGTACTTTGCTGCTATTCCGGGCGTGAGAACAAGGCTTGGCATTGAGATGTTATTAGTCGGAGGGGCTTTGAGCTTCTCGAGCAGAGTGTTTTCTCCAGCAAGGATATTCTGGTGTTGCTCAATTAATACACGGAGCTCCTTTGCCTTAGGGGAATAAAAGCCTTCTAGATTAGTTGATTTGCTGGAGACATCTATAAAGGTGACAAAAAGAGAAAGAGTCAAGAAAGCATCAAAAGAAAATTCATGCAAAGGTGGCAGGGGTACTATACACGTACCGCAAGCAGACGGCCTTGGTTTCTTTGCAGTTATCCCAACATCCTTGTCATTGATAGCTCCCGATGACCGCTTTTTCTCCACTTCGGGGATGCATGTTGATGTGGTTAAAGAAGCGGGCTTTGTCACCAGGGAGGCGGGTTTTACGACGAGATCGCTCCCTACCACAGTTGAAGAATTCGCAGCTGGATCACTCGCTGTTGGGGGCATGTGCTTCGCCACCGAACTAGACTTGGCCGGAGGTGCGGATTTGGTGGCCAGCTCATCTTGCTCCATGTTTTCCATCACCTGGTCTAGGAGTTGCTCCATGCCGCGGCTCATAGGCACGTGCGGCAACACGTCGTCAAGTTTGTCCTGCATGCATATAGGATACACGTAGGGGTAAGGAAAGAATGCATTCATGCAAGCTCTACTTCTTTGCTATTTTCTTTACCTCCAGGTGCCCTAGTGGTGGAGCATCGGCATCAAGGGAGATGACTGTCTTGTCGGAATTCTTGGAGTTGCTGCTGGGTTGGTGACGTGTAGTCTATGACGCCGTGCTGTGTGGAGCACTCGGCAACGGAGGTGTCAAACGCGTGTACTCCACGCCATTAGAGCTACTTCTCGACTTGCTTGGTGGCGGTGGGGGAGGCATCAAGCTGCTTTTTCCGTTCCTAGTGTTGTTCGAGTCATCGGCCTCTCGACTTCCCCGGGATCTCTTGGGCTTCTCGTTGTGTCCCATGTTCTTCTGATGATACAGGAAAAAACAACCAATACCAAGTTAAAAAAAGAAAGAGTGAAAGTATACACATGTGGGCTGAACATACATACGGAGTCAAGGAGTTTCAACTGCGATTTGAGAAGAAACGAAATTTTGCCTTTGTCTTTTTTGTGACCTGCTGTGTTTCTTGACCGTGGACGAGGGAAGAACTTGTGCGCTGTGCTGCTTGACCGTGGATTTGATTAGTAACGCTATCCAGGGTCCCATCTTTATAGCATCATACATGGCGCTCATATGGCAAGACCCGTACACGAACTCTGTTCGGACACGGTACAACAACAAAAAAAGATTTGGATTCGACAAGTGGCTTGCCTTGTATAGAGCATTGGAGCACGTAAGAAAGCTTGATGCATGTACAATACATATACGTATTCGGGTACTCGGCCGGCTGGCAAGCTCGCGCATATATGTACCCAAATACATGTAAGAAAAAGAAAAGGAGGCAAAGGGAGAGTCATGCACGTGGTGGTCATGTACGTGAGATTCAAGCTCTTGCTTTTTAGATGTTCATGTACATTCGATGCAAAAAAAAAAAATGTTCATATACATGCATGAAGGTACGTCGGTGGTGTACATATTTATACTCGTATGTCCGCCGGCGAGCTCGCACGCGTATATATCCAAATATCCGCGAGCTTAAGTATACTACGTATTTGGAATATAATCATGTTTTGTCACGCACGTACGAGCTCAGAAGTTGGCAAGTAAACTTCGAACCCTACTCCCGATCAGGTATGTTTCCTTTTCTTTTGTTTTGTTTTGCAGGCTTGTGAGATCAAGCAGTCGGTCAACCATGACGAGGTGCAATACAAAACAAATTGGAAAGAGTTCAATCAATTGGCAAGCTTTAAATTGGAAAGAGAGGAGAAGATCATCATTCAAAGGCATATACATGACCGTATCAACTTATTTTCCATACTTAGAGTTGGCTTGTGTGTCAAGAAGAATAAGGAAAGGAAACCTTAAGGGCTAGGTTGTGCGTCGGTTCTCCCTGAGACCCCCGCTCTCCCGACCTATAAATACAAGAGGCAAGGGAACCCACCAGGGGACACACAACCATCACGGTCGCCGCCATCACGTGCACAACAAATCCACGCAGCAACACATCCACAAATCCATCGACCACATCCAGTCACCACGGTCCTAGCAAGAAGAAGTAGCAGGAGAGAAGAGAGATCGGCCCCGACATCTCGTCACAACAACGCCGACGATCATCCGTACAAGAAGCCGGCGCCTCGACAGCAACATGAACACCAAGTCGATCTTCCCGAACGGTAAAGTTATTATCTAATCACTCCTCCATCCTTTATTATTTCATGCATGCACAACGCATGATGGTGCAGTGGAGCTCGCGATCATGCAACACTCCGTTGGTGTTATCACCATCTTCATCAAGCTAACCAAGACGACGAGGCTAACTTCACCAAGTCGTGGAAGATGACGGTGTGTCGATGGGGCAGCCGGCGAGCAGCCTGTTGGCCTCCTTTGTGGTGGCCGCCCTTGGTGATGAGGCCAACAACGTCTACTTTATCAAGCTGGAGCCCCGGAGGCGCGGAGCTCGCAGGGATTCCGCCGTGTGCCGCGGAGGATGCCGCCGCCGTGCCGCAGTGGATCGCGGCGCGGAGTTCGCCAATACGACGTCAATGTCAACTTCATCAAGCCGGCGCCATGGAGGACGAAGGCGTGGAGTCTCGGGAGGATGCCGCTGCCGTGCCGCGACGGATGGCGCCACGGAGTTCGCCAAGATGACGCCAATGTCAACATCATCAACCCGGTGTCGCAAGGATGGCGCCACGGAGCTCGCAAGAAGGACGCCCGCCATCCACTTGTCATGCTGGAGCTAGAGGACGGAGGCGTGGCGCCCGTTGGGGATGCCGCCAACGTCTACTTCGTCAAGCTTGAGCCCGGAGACGTGGAGCTCGCAGGGATTCCGCCATGTGCCGCGGAGGAAGGCGAGACGGAGCTCGCTAGGACGACGCCCGACTTCTTCATCAAGCCGGTGCCATGGAGGATGGAGACGGAGCTCGCTAGGACGACGCCCGTTGTCTTCTTCATCAAGCTGGCGACATGGAGAACAAAGGCGTGGAGGCTCGCAACGATGCTGTCTGTTGGAAATATGCCCTAGAGGCAATAATAAAATGGTTATTATTATATTTCCTTGTTCATGATAATTGTCTATTGTTCATGCTATAATTGTGTTATCCGGAAATCGTAATACATGTGTGAACACATAGACCATAACATGTCCCTAGTGAGCCTCTAGTTGACTAGCTCGTTGATCAATAGATGGTTACGGTTTCCTGACCATGGACATTGGATGTCATTGATAACGGGATCACATCATTAGAAGAATGATGTGATGGACAAGACCCAATCCTAAGCATAGCACTAGATCGTGTAGTTCGTTTGCTAAAGCTTTTCTAATGTCAAGTATCATTTCCTTAGACCATGAGATCGTGCAACTCCCGGATACCGTAGGAATGCTTTTGGTGTACCAAACGTCACAACGTAACTGGGTGGCTATAAAGGTGCACTACAGGTATCTCCGAAAGTGTCTGTTGGGTTGGCACGGATCGAGACTGGGATTTGTCACTCCGTATGACGGAGAGGTATCTCTGGGCCCACTCGGTAATGCATCATCATAATGAGCTCAATATGTGAATAAGTAGTTAATCACGGGATCATGCAGTACGGAATGAGTAAAGTGACTTGCCGGTAAGGAGATTGAACGAGGTATTGCGATACCGACGATCGAATCTCGGGCAAGTAACGTACTGATTGACAAAGGGAATCGTATACGGGATTGCTTGAATCCTCCACATCGTGGTTCATCCGATGAGATCATCGTGGAACGTGTGGGAGCCAACATGGGTATCCAGATCCCGCTGTTGGTTATTAGCTAGAGAGCGGTCTCGGTCATGTCTGCATGATTCCCGAACCCGTAGGGTCTACACACTTAAGGTTCGATGACGCTAGGGTTATAAGAAAGATTTGTATGTGATTACCGAATGTTGTTTGGAGTCCCAGATGAGATCCCGGACGTCACGAGGAGTTCCGAAATGGTCTGGAGGTGAAGATTTATATATGGGAAGTCATCATACGGTCACCGGAAATATTCGGGGGTATACCGGTATTGAACCGGGACCACCGGAGGGGTTCCAGGGGTCCATCGGGAGGGTCCACCTGCCCCGGAGGGCCTTGTGGGCTGTAGGTGGAAGGGAACCAGCCCTAAGTGGGCTAGGCACCAAACCCCCCTAGGGCCCATGCGCCTAGGGTTTGGGGGGGAAACCTAAAGGGGGCGCCCCCCTTGCTTGGGGGGCAAGCCCCCTTCCCCTTGGCTGCCGCCCCCTCTAGATCTCATCTAGAGGGGCCGGCCCCCTTCCCCCTTCTCCCTATAAATAGAGGGGTGGAGGGAGGGCTGCAGCACCACATCCAAGGCGCAGCCCCTCCCCTCCCCCTCCCCTCTCCTCCTTCGCGTCAGCTTGGCGAAGCCCTGCCGGAGAACTGCCACTCCATCACGACCACGCCGTCGTGCTGCTGTCGGAGTCCTCTTTCTCAACCTCTCCCTCCTCCTTGCTGGATCAAGGTGCGGGAGACGTCACCGGGCTGCACGTGTGTTGAACGCGGAGGTGTCGTTGTTCGGCGCTAGGATCGGAATCTACCGCGATCTGAATCGCTACGAGTACGACTCCCTCATCCGCGTTCTTGCAACGCTTCCGACTCGCGATCTTCAATGGTATGAAGATGCACTCCCCTCTCGTTGCTAGTAAACTCCATAGATTGATCTTGGTGATGTGTAGAAATTTTTTAATTTCTACAACGACCCGCAACAGTGGCATCATGAGCTAGGTCTATGCGTAGTTTCTATGCACGAGTAGAACACAAGTTGTTGTGGGCGTCGATTTTTTCAATTTACTTGCCGTTACTAGTCTTATCTTGATTCGGCGGCATCGTGGGATGAAGCGGCCCGGACCGACCTTACACGTACGCTTACGTGAGACAGGTTCCACCGACTGACATGCACTAGTTGCATAAGGTGGCTAGCGGGTGTCTGTCTCTCCCACTTTAGTCGGATCGGATTCGATGAAAAGGGTCCTTATGAAGGGTAAATAGAAATTGGCATATCACGTTGTGGTTTTGGCGTAGGTAAGAAACATTTTTGCTAGAAACCTATAGCAGCCACGTAAAAAAAATTGCAACAACAATTAGAGGACGTCTAACTTGTTTTTGCAGCATGTGTCATGTGATGTGATATGGCCAGAAGAATGTGATGAATGATATATGCGATGTATGAGATTGATCATGTTCTTGTAATAGGAATCACGACTTGCATGTCGATGAGTATGACAACCGGCAGGAGCCATAGGAGTTGTCTTAATTTATTTATGACCTGCGTGTCAACTGAAACGTCGTGTAATTACTTTACTTTATTGCTAACCGTTAGCCATAGTAGTAGAAGTAATAATTGGCGAGACAACTTCATGAAGACACGATGATGTAGATCATGATGTCATGCCGGTGACGATGATGATCATGGCGCCCCGAAGATGGAGATCAAAAGGAGCAAAATGATATTCGCCATATCATGTCACTATTTGATTGCATGTGATGTTTATCATGTTTTACATCTTATTTGCTTAGAACGACGGTAGCATAAATAAGATGATCTCTCGCTAAAATTTCAAGAATTGTGTTCCCCCTAACTGTGCACCGTTGCTAAAGTCCGTTGTTCCGAAGCACCACGTGATGATCGGGTGTGATAGGTCCTAACGTTCGCATACAACGGGTGTAAGCCAGATTTACACATGCAATACACTTAGGTTGACTTGACGAGCCTAGCATGTACAGACATGGCCTCGGAACACGGAAGACCGAAAGGTCGAACATGAGTCGTATAGAAGATACGATCAAAATGAAGATGTTCACCGATGATGACTAGTCCGTCTCACGTGATGATCGGACACGGCCTAGTTGACTCGGATCATGTATCACTTAGATGACTAGAGGGATGTCTGTCTGAGTGGGAGTTCATTAATAATTTGATTAGATGAACTTAATTATCATGAACTTAGTCTAAAATCTTTGCAATATGTCTTGCAGATCAAATGGCCCACGCTAATGTCAACCTCAACTTCAACGCGTTCCTAGAGAAAACCAAGCTGAAAGACGATGGTAGCAACTATACGGACTGGGTCCGGAACTTGAGGACCGTCCTCATAGCTGCCAAGAAAGCATATGTCCTTTGAAGCACCGCTAGGTGAAGCACCCGTCCCAGCAAACCAAGACGTTATGAACGCTTGGCAAACACGTGTTGATGATTACTCCCTGGTTCAGTGCGGCATGCTTTACAGCTTAGAACGGGGCTCCAAAAGCGTTTCGAGCAGCACGGAGCATATGAGATGTTCCAAGAGCTGAAAATGGTTTTCCAAGCTCATGCCCGGGTCAAGAGATATGAAGTCTCCGACAAGTTCTACAGTTGTAAGATGGAGGAGAATAGTTCCGTCAGCGAACACATACTCAAAATGTCTGGGTTGCACAACCGCTTGTCTCAGCTGGGAGTTAATCTCCCGGATGACGCGGTCGTTGACAGAATCCTTCAGTCGCTCCCACCTAGCTACAAGAGCTTTGTGATGAACTTCAATATGCAGGGGATGGAAAAGACCATTCCTGAGGTATATTCAATGCTGAAATCAGCGGAGGTGGAGATCAAAAAGGAACATCAAGTGTTGATGGTGAATAAAACCACTAAGTTCAAGAAAGGCAAGGGTAAGAAGAACTTCAAGAAAGACGGCAAGGGAGTTGCCGCGCCTGGTAAGAAAGCTGCTGGGAAGAAGACAAAGAATGGACTCAAGCCTGAGACTGAGTGCTTTTATTGCAAGGGAAAAGGTCACTGGAAGCGGAACTGCCCCAAGTACTTAGCGGATAAGAAGGTCGGCAATACCAAAGGTATATGTGATATACATGTTATTGATGTGTACCTAACCAGCGCTCGTAGTAGCTCCTGGGTATTTGATACCGGTGCGGTTTCTCATATTTATAACTCAAAGCAGGAGCTGCGGAATAAGCGAAGACTTGCGAAGGACGAGGTGACGATGCGCGTCGGGAATGGTTCCAAGGTCGATGTGATCGCCGTCGGCACGCTACCTCTACATTTACCTATGAGATTAGTTTTAAACCTCAATAATTGTTATTTAGTGCCAGCTTTGAGCATGAACATTGTATCTGGGTCTCGTTTGATGCGAGATGGCTACTCATTTAAATCCGAGAATAATGGTTGTTCTATTTATATGAGAGATATGTTTTATGGTCATGCCCCGCTGGTCAATGGTTTATTCTTAATGAATATCGAATGTTATGTTACACATATTCATAGTGTGAATGCCAAGAGATGTAAGAATGATAGTCCCACATACTTGTGGCACTGCCGCCTTGGTCACATTGGTGTCAAACTCATGAAGAAACTCCATGTAGATGGACTTTTGGAGTCTCTTGATTATGAATCATTTGACATGTGCGAACCATGCCTCATGGGAAAAATGACCAAGACTCCGTTCTCCGGAACAATGGAGCGAGCAACCAACTTATTGGAAATCATACATACTGATGTGTGCGGTCCAATGAGCGTTGAGGCTCGCGGTGGCTATCGTTATGTTCTCACCCTCACTGATGACTTAAGTAGATATGGGTATGTCTACTTAATGAAACACAAGTCTGAGACCTTTGAAAAGTTCAAGGAATTTCAGAGTGAGGTTGAAAATCAACGTGACAGGAAAATAAAGTTCTTACAATCAGATCGTGGAGGGGAATATTTGAGTCACGAATTTGGCACACACTTAAGGAAATGTGGAATTGTTTCACAACTCACGCCGCCTGGAACACCTCAGCGTAATGGTGTGTCCGAACGTCGTAATCGCACTCTATTGGATATGATGCGATCTATGATGTCTCTTACCGATCTACCGCTATCATTTTGGGGTTATGCTTTAGAGACTGCCGCATTCACTTTAAATAGGGCTCCATAAAAATCCGTTGAGACGACACCGTATGAATTATGGTTTGGAAAGAAACCTAAGCTGTCGTTTCTTAAAGTTTGGGGATGCGATGCTTATGTCAAGAAACTTCAACCTGAAAAGCTCGAACCCAAGTCGGAAAAATGTGTCTTCATAGGATACCCTAAGGAAACCATTGGGTATACCTTCTACCTCAGATCCGAAGGCAAGATCTTCGTTGCCAAGAACGGGTCCTTTCTGGAGAAATAGTTTCTCTCGAAAGAAGTAAGTGGGAGGAAAGTGGAACTTGATGAGATGACCCCTCTCGAACCAGAAAGTAGCGCGGCACAAGAAAATGTTTCTATGGTGCCTGCACCGACTAGAGAGGAAGTTGATGATGACGATCATGATCAAGTTACCACTGAACTTCGTAGGTCCACAAGGACATGTTCTGCACCAGAGTGGTACGGCAACCATGTCCTGGAAATCATGTTGTTGGACAACGGTGAACTTCGAACTATGAAGAAGCAATGGCGGGCCCAGATTCCAACAAATGGCTTGAAGCCATGCAATCCGAGATAGGATCCATGTATGAAAACAAAGTATGGACTTTGACAGACTTGCCCGATGATCGGCGAGAGATAGAAAATAAATGGATGTTTAAGAAGAAGACGGACGCGGATGGAAATGTTACCATCTATAAAGCTCGACTTGTCGCTAAGGGTTATCGACAAGTTCAAGGAGTTGACTACGATGAGACCTTCTCACCCGTAGCGAAGCTGAAGTCCGTCCGAATCATGTTAGCAATTGCCGCATTCTACGATTATGAAATATGGCAAATGGACGTCAAAACGGCATTCCTTAACGGCTTCCTTAAGGAAGAATTGTATATGATGCAGCCGGAAGGTTTTATCGATCCTAAGAATGCTGACAAAGTATGCAAGCTCCAGCGCTCAATCTATGGGCTGGTGCAGGCATCTCGGAGTTGGAACATTCGCTTTGATGAGATAATCAAAGCATTTGGGTTTACACAGACTTATGGAGAAGCCTGTGTTTACAAGAAAGTGAGTGGGAGCTCTGTAGCATTTCTCATATTATATGTGGATGACATACTATTGATGGGAAATGATATAGAATTCTTGGAAAGCATAAAGGCCTACTTGAATAAGTGTTTTTCAATGAAGGACCTTGGAGAAGCTGCTTACATATTAGGCATCAAGATCTATAGAGATAGATCGAGACGCATCATAGGTCTTTCACAAAGCACATACCTTGACAAGATATTGAAGAAGTTCAATATGGATCAGTCCAAGAAGGGGTTCTTGCCTGTATTGCAAGGTGTGAGATTGAGCACGGCTCAATGCCCGACCACGACAGAAGATAGAGAAAAGATGAGTGTCGTCCCCTATGCCTCGGCCATAGGGTCCATTATGTATGCCATGCTGTGTACCAGACCTGATGTAAACCTTGCCGTAAGTTTGGTAGGAAGGTACCAAAGTAATCCCGGCATGGAACACTGGACAGCGGTCAAGAACATCCTGAAGTACCTGAAGAGGACTAAGGATATGTTTCTCGTTTATGGAGGTGACGAAGAGCTCGTCGTAAAGGGTTACGTCGATGCTAGCTTTGACATAGATGTGGATGACTCTAAGTCACAAACCGGATACGTGTATATTTTGAATGGTGGGGCAGTCAGCTGGTGCAGTTGCAAGCAAAGCGTCGTGGCGGGATCTACATGTGAAGCGGAGTACATGGCAGCCTCGGAGGTAGCACATGAAGCAATCTGGATGAAGGAGTTCATTGCCGACCTAGGAGTTATTCCCAATGCATCGGGGCCGATGACTCTCTTCTGTGACAACACTGGAGCTATTGCCCTTGCCAAGGAGCCCAGGTTTCACAAGAAGACCAGGCACATCAAGCGTCCCTTCAACTCCATTCGTGAAAATGTTCAAAATGGAGACATAGATATTTGTAAAGTGCATACGGATTTGAATGTCGCAGATCCGTTGGCTAAACCTCTTCCACGGGCGAAACATGATCAACACCAGTACTCTATGGGTGTACGATTCATCGCAATGTAACTAGATTATTGACTCTAGTGCAAGTGGGAGAATGTTGGAAATATGCCCTAGAGGCAATAATAAAATGGTTATTATTATATTTCCTTGTTCATGATAATTGTCTATTGTTCATGCTATAATTGTGTTATCCGGAAATCGTAATACATGTGTGAACACATAGACCATAACATGTCCCTAGTGAGCCTCTAGTTGACTAGCTCGTTGATCAATAGATGGTTACGGTTTCCTGACCATGGACATTGGATGTCATTGATAACGGGATCACATCATTAGGAGAATGATGTGATGGACAAGACCCAATCCTAAGCATAGCACTAGATCGTGTAGTTCGTTTGCTAAAGCTTTTCTAATGTCAAGTATCATTTCCTTAGACCATGAGATCGTGCAACTCCCGGATACCGTAGGAATGCTTTGGGTGTACCAAACGTCACAACGTAACTGCGTGGCTATAAAGGTGCACTACAGGTATATATCTCCGAAAGTGTCTGTTGGGTTGGAACGGATCGAGACTGGGATTTGTCACTCCGTATGACGGAGAGGTATCTCTGGGCCCACTCGGTAATGCATCATCATAATGAGCTCAATATGTGACTAAGTAGTTAGTCACGGGATCATGCATTACGGAACGAGTAAAGTGACTTGCCGGTAGCGAGATTGAACGAGGTATTGGGATACCGACGATCGAATCTCGGGCAAGTAACGTACCGATTGACAAAGGGAATTGTATACGGGATTGCTTGAATCCTCGACATCGTGGTTCATCCGATGAGATCATCGTGGAAAGTGTGGGAGCCAACATGGGTATCCAGATCCCGCTGTTGGTTATTGGCTAGAGAGCGGTCTCGGTCATGTCTGCATGATTCCCGAACCCGTAGGGTCTACACACTTAAGGTTCGATGACGCTAGGGTTATAAGGAAGATTTGTATGTGATTACCGAATGTTGTTAGGAGTCCCGGATGAGATCCCGGACGTCACGAGGAGTTCCGGAATGGTCCGGAGGTGAAGATTTATATATGGGAAGTCATCATACGGTCACCGGAACTATTCGGGGGTATACCGGTATTGTACCGGGACCACCGGAGGGGTTCCGGGGGTCCACCGGGAGGGTCCACCTGCCCCGGAGGGCCTTGTGGGCTGTAGGTGGAAGGGAACCAGCCCTAAGTGGGCTGGGCGCCAAACCCCCCTAGGGCCCATGCGCCTAGGGTTTGGGGGGGAACCCTAAAGGGGGCGCCCCCCCTTGCTTGGGGGGCAAGCCCCCTTCCCCTTGGCCGCCCCCCCCCTCTAGATCTCATCTAGAGGGGCCGGCCCCCTTCCCTCTTCTCCCTATAAATAGAGGGGTGGAGGGAGGGCTGCAGCACCACATCCAAGGCGCAGCCCCTCCCCTCCCCAACACCTCTCCTCCTCCGCGTGAGCTTGGCGAAGCCCTGGGGGAGAACTGCCACTACATCACCACCACGCCGTCGTGCTGCTGTTGGAGTCCTCTTCCTCAACCTCTCCCTCCTCCTTGCTGGATCAAGGTGCGAGAGACGTCACCGGGCTGCACGTGTGTTGAACGCGGAGGTGCCATTTTTCGGCGCTAGGATCGGAATCTACCGCGATATGAATCGCTACGAGTACGACTCCCTCATCCGCGTTCTTGCAATGCTTCCGATTCGCGATCTTCAAAGGTATGAAGATGCACTCCCCTCTCGTTGCTAGTATACTCCATAGATTGATATTGGTGATGCGTAGAAAAATTTTAATTTCTGCAACGATCCCCAACACTGCCACCGTGCCGCGTTGGATAGCGGCGCGGAGCTCGCAGATGACGCCCATCGCCAACATCGTCAACCCGGCACCGCAGAGAATCGTGGCGTGGAGCTCGCAAGGAGGACACCACCAACATCAACATCATCAAGATGGACCGAAGGCATGGAGCTCGCGGGACATCACCACCAATGTCTACCTCGTCAAGATGGAGCCCGCGACACGGAGCCAAGAAGATAACACACACCCTTGGTGCTGCCCGCAACACGAAGCAGGGAGGAGGTGCTGTCCCTGACCTGGAGGAGAAGATGGTGCCACATGATGCTCTCCACGACCCGGAGCCCAAGAAGACGAGGCGTGACGGCGAGGAGGCGACGTGACTTCACCAACACTAACTCCCGATGGCCCCGTGAGACGGTGCCCTTGTCTTGGAGGACCGCCGTAAACACGACGTCCAGCCGAGACGAGGCGCCAACCACACTGGCATTGCCGATCCGAGCGAGCGTTGGTTTTCCACCGACGCCGATCTCCATAAGAATACTCCCGCGAGGTGAACCCCTTGCATACCTGACGAAGCCGCTACATCGTCAAGAAGTCCGAGCAGAGCAGGACCCATGCAACTTCAACACCAACTACATCAACATTGTCAAGACCGACGAGGCGCGACAGCGAGGGCAAACATGGCCAGCACAAAGCCATGTTTTGAGCGGCACGTGTACCAACGAGGACACGGGCTTTGCCGCCGCCCACACCACACATACACACCAGCATCATCATGCATGGAGAACGCGAAGCGAAGACGACAAAGACGACCACACGGCTTAATCGGAGGTATCTCGTGGTGCAACCCGCGGGAGTAATTAACCGGGAGCTTTTCGAGGCCTCGGGAACCAGGAGACTGCACATCGCCATAGTCAGGCAGGCCGCGCTAGTAGGCCACGGAGCGCAACCATTTTTGATGGGATCTTGTAATTTTGTTCATCCAAAGAGATAAATGAAATACCTGTTTCCCGTATCATTTTTCTTTGTGTACTATGGTACACTGGCACACCTGCATTTTTTCCCCGGCGCATGAGAGAAATCCATACTCCTTCTCTTCCCTTCTTCCGGAGTGCTTTATAAGATTTTTCTCATGTCAAACAAATTGGCACGCTCGGTGCGACCTGGTTCTCCTCCCATCTTTGCTTCGCTGTGGTCATCGAAATCGTCTTCACCCATCTCCCAGTCTGTTTAGCATGGTGCATGATAAAGAATCGGCGGGGGGCTCCGCTGATCAAGGTCTCTTTCAAGATGGTGGACTTTCCCGTGGCAGCAACTAGGAGCCAGTGGTGATTCAACTTGGATCAATATCGTCCATGATTGTCATCGAGCTTGGCGCCAAAGTCTACGTGCACCAAGTCTCGGAATCTGCGTAGTTTCAAACTATGCAGTCCAAGAAGGTGCACAGGCGGGCAATACCCAAGGCAAAAAAGGAGCGTGGTGAGCTTATGCTCACTCCTCGCCCTATCGAAGGAGTCAACATGGGCAGACATCCATGGAGATGTGGAAGGAGCAGAATGCCTCCGCTCTAAGACTACCAACAGACGAGAAAGTGCGGCTTCCCTTCACGCCTCTACCGCGACTTCACACTCAGAGCCGCCAACACACCATGGCGCACCGAGGTCAAGCTGCATGAAGGCTTGGAGGCCATCTCCCACAACATGCATAGGCTCATGGTGAATGCTTGTTTGTCTGAAATCCCACATCTTCTACACAACTACAGGGGGAAGTATCGCAAGTCCCTATAGTCTCCATCAACATCGACGAGGTGCATGGCTGCCATGCCTCCACAACCTGGCGGTCGATAAACGATCATTCCGCAACGACAATAGGTTCTCTATCCTCTCCTGTGAGTCAATAACACCAGGTGGCGAGGATTCAAGGTAGGATGAGGCGCCAATCCCCAAGTCATTATCCTCAACATGATCGCCTCGATGATAGTCTTCACCAACCCACCACTTGGAGCGGGGGCATCCGAACATGCCCCCCGTTGGAACCGACGGTGAAGACATCAAGATGAGGAGAGGAAACCCCGACCCACTCAACGATGGTGGCCATGGGACCCTCCACGGCAAACACTTCACCCACGACTTATGCCCCGTCCTAGGCGGGGAGCTCGGTCACAATTCTAGGGGACGACGGACAGGGCTACATCATCCACCCGCCACCATGCGCCACCCCGGACTCTCTAGGCGAAGGGTCGTCAATGTAGGTGCCAACTGGGGCTCATCCGAGATGATACGAGGCTCGGCCAAGATGGAGTGCCATCCACACCATTGTTGATATGGAGCTCGCCCGAGGTGGGGCGCCATTCACACCACCACCAACGGGGAGCTTGCCCAAGGCGGGACTCCATAGACATCACCGTCACCGACATGGAGTGGCCCCAAGGTGGGGCGCCGTCTACACCTCCGTCAACATGAATCTCCATTAGACGTGTTGCCATTTGCAACTCTCACGCCCAAGGTGGCGCGACATCTACACTGCCTTCATCGCGGAGCTTGTCCAAGGCGGGGCGCCATCTACACCTCCGTCAACATGGAGTACCCCCAAGGCATGGCGCCGTCTACCTCCGTCAACACGAAGCTCGGCTAGGCGGGGACCCTTTTTCTCCTCCGTCGACACAAATTTCGGTGAAGATGGGGCACCTTCTACGTCGCTACCAACGCGGAGCTAGCTCGAAGGTGGAGCACATTCTACACCACCGTCGACAGGAAGCTCGCATAAAGTCGGGTGCCGTCTACATGTCCTCGGATCCTGCCAGAGGCCAGCGTACTTTTTGTATCGTGGCCGACACGAAGCTCGCCCAACGGCAGGCATCTTCTACACCACCACGAAGCTCATCCGAGGTGGGGCGCCGTCAACCACCCACAACATGGAGCTTGCCTAAGGCGGGACACCTAAACCGCCATTGACACGCGGCCCATCGATGTTGAGGCACCATCTAAACCAGCACCGGTTTGGAGCTTACCTGAAGCGGGACTTGGTCGACACTACCGTCCACGCGGAGCTTGGCCTGGGCAAGGCTTGGTCTACACTTTTGACAAAGCGGAGCACGCCCAAGGTGTAGTGCAATCTATGCTGCTGAACATGCCTAAGGTCGCCATCTACACGATTGGAAAAGGAGGTTTCATGAGCAAGAACAACGCTTACCCCGTCGCCGACATTGAGGTTGCCTAAAGGCAGGCGACACTTACACCAACACAGAGCTCGCCCAAGGCGGGCGCGCCTTCTACACCGCCACTGAGGCGGAGCTCAATCTCTACACTTTCGCTGACACGAAGCCCGTCCAAGGCCACCTTGCATGTTTAAATGCTAACCCTGTGTTGCTGCTTGTTGAGGCGGCAACATCGTCAACATCTACCCCAACATCCACATGACGCACGTCCACAACATCGCCCAAGCACCGGCGAGGTGAAGCTGTACTCCACCGACATGTCCTTTACCGATGAAGTAATCCATATCTTGCCAGGCACTGACGAGGCGAAGGCAAGTCATCCAGTCCGACACCGACAAGGCGGACACCACCAGGCCGGGCACCCTCGAGGCGAAGGCCGCCCACTACATCATCAGACAATCGACAGGATGGGGGATATGGCTAAGCATGGCCGGAGCGATGGGCGTACGGCTCTCCCCATCACTTCATCACCACATCCCCACCATCTACACCAAGCTAACGGCACATTAGAGGCCTTCAACAAGACGCTCGCCAAGATACTCAAGAAGACGGTGACATGGAACAAGACCGACTGGCATGACCATCTCTTCGAGTCCTTATGGGTGTACCGCGTCACGGTCCGTACCCCAACATAGGCGGCTATGTTTTCTCTCGTTTACGGGAGTGAGGCGGTGCTACCACTAGAGGTCCAGCTACCCTATTTGAGGGTGGCTATCCAAGATGAGATCGCCCAAGACGAACAAGTACAACTGCGGTTTCAGGAGCTCGACGCCCTTGAAGAGGGGCGACTTAATGCCCTACAAAACCTGGAGCTTTACCGCCAGAATATGGTGAGAGCTTACGACAAGCTCGTCAAGCAACGCGTCTTCCAAAAAGGCGAGTTGGTTCTCGTGCTCAGGCGACCCATCGTCGTGACGCACAAGACGAAGGGCAAGTTCAAACCAAAGTGGGAAGGGCCATACGTCATCGAGCAAGTCTACGACGGGGGAGCATACCAGCTCATCGATTCCCAGGGAGTCCGACCTATGCCCCCAATCAACGGAAGGTTCCTCAAAAAATATTTTTCTTAAAATTTTGCCTCTTTTGTTGCCATTTGGTTTTTTCATTGGGAACTTTTCTGTGGGCTTTCGGATCCATGATGCATTCTCCTTAGCATTTCGTGGATATATCTAGTTTTCCCCAATTTTTACGGACTAAGTCCAACAAAAAATGGCTTTCCCCTATCGCACTACGCTGTTGATTGAAGTTTCGGCTACCCTAGGACTTGTTGGAGGGCGGCACAATGTGTTAAGTTGCGGGTGGAGCGGCTCCTACACCCACAATGCACGACACGTACCAGGTGTATGCTTCCGGAGGCAGCGGAGATGATTACTTGGGCACTTCTAAGTATTGAGACCCCATGCTCTTCATGTTTCCCGGCATGCCTCGTGTTCACAGAGGCTCACACCCCAGGGAAAACTATAGGAAAAGACCATGGAGGGCTGCCTGACCCAACACAAGTTGGTTTGGTGCGTAGTCACATGGCAACCCTGGGGTGCGCCACCAGAAGCCCCAGATAATGTGCTAGAGGGTTTTTCCTAGTCCATAGAGGTGAACAGTTCCCTTCCAATTTCCCAAGGTGGGTCCCCAAGAAATCCTGGAAGAAGAGTCCTCAAGAAGTTCAGCCGAATGTCAAAGCAAGTCCATGAAGTTCGCGGCCCATCAATCATCCGCGTGAGAAATCAAGATGAAATTCCGAAAGTCCAAGAAGCAAATTCAAGAAACAAAATCCCAACAGTCCAAGAAGCAAGCAAGACGTCCCAAGCAGTAAGGAACCCACTGGAAGGAAGGCGGGAGGTAGCTGTTCACCACCCCTCAATATGCACGAAGAAAAATCGCCAAGCTGTTGTCCCAAAACCATTTAACCTGAACTTACCACACCCAAGTCTCTGGGTTCATGGGGCGTGTGCAGGGGGCATGTTGAGCTGTGGGGGCCCTCAATATGATGATGGGCTAGAGTATGACTTTTTGTTGCCTCTCGGAAGCATCCCGAAACACGGCGTCTTCATATACGTACACCAAAGCTATTTAAGTTCTTGAGTTGCGATCGTCAAGGTCATTCGACGGTTCCCAATGACAAGTCCTTCGGTAGCCTTCTCGGATATCACGCCTATAGCTGGTGTATAACGGGAAAGCCAACATTTTAAAACCCACAAACTTTCCCCCCCTCTCTTTGTCGCCTGTTTTTGTTTGGTGTTCCTAGTTGTGCTCCTCCAACATCTTTTGCAGCCATGGAGAGACACTCCCTGTCATCATCGACGGCATTCTGACGACAACCACTACATCAAACTACGTCTTGGGTGTTTGGGTGCAGCAGTACCCATGCGTCCCTGACAACACCGACGACAGCCCGACAACCAATGGTCTACACTGACACGCACGATGGGTGACAGAAGCCAACACCTGCACTCACGGAGGTGCAGCCGATTCGTCCCCGCAACCCTGTCTCCAACAACAATGAAGCATGGGGGCAACGTCAACCCCTCAATTATTCATAAGGCCGATGGCGTCCCAGCGCACCACCAGAATTGTCACACCATGGATGGTGTGATGGTTCGTTCAACGAAGCGGAGCTATCGACGGTATATCGATGCCTCGCCTACATCAACACAAGGAGATCATGGGAGCAGTGCAACGCGCCAGTGCGGCCAGCGTGAATCTGTGAAACCCACCAATCAAGTCGGCTGGCACCATAGCAGCTAGACGGCCGCGACGAAATTGGTAAATTTTTATTTTTTTGTTTTCAGGACAAGGCATGATGTTTCGCCATGGAATGAAGACAGGATAGGGTTCCTTCCTTGGCTGGCATCGTGCGTGTTATACGATCCAACGAGCACCCTAGAGAACAGAAGTGTGGATGGACATGCCTACACTAATTTACATTACTATTAATCAATCATCTTCGGGACGACGCTCAATATCACGAACCTCGGGTCCATACCTCTCTAGGCTGCATGTTGATGCGCTAATTAGTTACAGAAAAAAAAAGTTTTCACCAAACTAAGTTCGATCGCTTCACGCTCAAAATTTATTTGGTGAGGGGGCATTTGTTTGACCAAGTTTTGTACTAAAAAAGAGAGGTTAAATAAGTACTAAAAAAGATACGGCTCAACTCTTTTTCCTCTCTCTTACATGACTAATCGCTTAATTGTTATTATTATTATTATTATTATTTTGAAGAAAAGGAATTTTCGGGAGTACAGGATAAACAGGGAAGAGTATATGTACACAGTGGACTAGTGCATGCACGAATTAGTTAATCTCTTGATTGATCTTGTACGTGGTGCATGGCAATTTTGCCTACGTACATACATGCATGCGTGAGGACGGCAATATGTACAGAGAAAATATGTGCCTCGGTTATACGTGGCGGCCGTGACGACGGACATACAAATAAACATATGAACACCCGCACATATGATGGATTGATCAATATATTTTTGAGGTCTAGATGTGCACTCGAAGGTCTCGCGGCTGGTGCAAGACAAGTTGAAGCTGTTACATCAAGCATTGGTGGAGTCCAACAAGGACCGAGCGAAGGACTGCAGCATATACACCAAGAGGCTGTGGTTAGCTAGCCTCATCAGTGTTGGAAGCGGATACAATGCAGCTCCATGGCCAGTATGAAGCAAAGACCTAGCAAGTAAAAGTAAAAAAAGAGATATATCACAAAAGCTATCATTTTTATTGATCGAGGATACAAAAGTTCACTGGGACTAATCAAACTATGTTCTGGATGAGCTAAGACAAATTATATTTAACTAAGATAAAACTTATTTGAACTAAGTGCAGCTTTTGCAGAGCAGTCCATGATCTCTAGCCCGCTCCCTCACTCAGGAGCTTTGTATGCTAGGATCATTGCGATCTCCGGAAGCGTTCCGCCGGCGGCCAGGAAGGCAGCCGCCTCCGTACGGCGTCTTGTGTACGACTCGGCCACCTGTGATGAACTCTGGATCACATCTTCATGAGCTTCAAGATGGCGGGAGCTAGAAGCAATCATGTCAGCTAGGACGCCTGTGCGCTTTTCAGCCAGTGCCGCCATCTCTGTTTCTTTCTCGCAGAGGGCCTTGTACTCCTCGGCAAGTTGCTGATGTTTGCCGGCAAGCGTCCGATGTTCTTCGGCAAACTTCTTTTGTCTGTTGCAGATGGAGGCAAGGTCGGCAAGGCGTCCCTCTAGGCGCGACCCTTCCTTCTCAAGGCGGCGAAGTCCTTGAGTGATCCCCCGCATGAGCTGCATCGAGTTTCTCCAGCAGGGATGACACTTGCGCCGGCGCGGGTGCCGATGTGTGGGAAGTGGCAAGACCACCTTTTCCGCCAAGACGAGCCACCACTACTTCAAGGTGGCGAATCAGATTCTCAAGGTCTGGTGGGACCTCGTTCGCATACGGGATCTTCCACATACTTATCACACACTCTATTCTCGTTATGGTTAGCTCCTCATTGATCGGCTGCTCCCTTAGCGCCTCTTGTATATCTTTGAGTCCTATTGAGATGTACTTTGCTGCTATTCCGGGCGGGAGAACAAGGCTTGGCGTTGAGATGTTATTAGTCGGAGGGGCTTTGAGCTTCTCGAGCAGAGTGTTTTCTCCAGCAAGGATATTCTGGTGTTGCTCAATTAATACACGGAGCTCGTTTGCCTCAGGGGAATAAAAGCCTTCTAGATTAGTTGATTTGCTGGAGACATCTATAAAGGTGACAAAAAGAGAAAGAGTCAAGAAAGCATCAAAAGAAAATTCATGCAAAGGTGGCAGGGGTACTATACACGTACCGCAAGCAGACGGCCTTGTTTTCTTTGCAGTTATCCCAACATCCTTGTCATTGATAGCTCCCGATGACCGCTTTTTCTCCACTTCGGGGGTGCATGTTGATGTGGTTAAAGAAGCGGGCTTTGTCACCAGGGAGGCGTGTTTTACGACGAGATCGCTCCCTACCACAGTTGAAGAATTTACAGCTGGATCACTCGCTGTCGGGGGCGTGTGCTTCGCCACCGAACTAGACTTGGCCGGATGTGCGGATTTGGTGGCCAGCTCATCTTGCTCCATGTTTTCCATCACCTGGTCTAGGAGTTGCTCCATGCCGCGGCTCATAGGCACGTGCGGCAACACGTCGTCAAGTTTGTCCTGCATGCATATAGGATACACGTAGGGGTAAGGAAAGAATGCATTCATGCAAGCTCTGCTTCTTTGCTATTTTCTTTACCTCCAGGTGCCCTAGTGGTGGAGCATCGGCATCAAGTGAGATGACTGTCTTGTCGGAATTCTTGGAGTTGCGGCTGGGTTGGTGACGTGTAGTCTGTGACGCCGTGCTGTGTGGAGCACTCGGCAACGGAGGTGTCAAACGCGTGTACTCCACGCCATTAGAGCTACTTCTCGACTTGCTTGGTGGCGGTGGAGAGGCATCAAGCTGCTTTTTCCGTTCCTAGTGCTGTTTGAGTCATCGGCCTCTCGACTTCCCCGGGATCTCTTGGGCTTCTCGTTGTGTCCCATGTTCTTCTGATAATACAGGAAAAAACAACCAATACCAAGGTATAAAAAAAAGAAAGAGTGAAAGTATACACATGTGGGCTGAACATACATGCGGAGTCAAGGAGTTTCAACTGCGATTTGAGAAGAAACGAAATTTTGCCTTTGTCTTTTTTGTGACATGCTGTGTTTCTTGACCGTGGACGATGGAAGAACTTGTGCGCTGTGCTGCTTGACCGTGGATTTGAGAAGTAACGCTACCCAGGGTCCCATCTTTATAGCATCATACATGGCACTCATATGGCAAGACCCGTACACGAACTCTGTTCGGACACGGTAGAACAAAAAAAAAAGATTTGGATTAGACAAGAGGCTTGCCTTGTATAGAGCATTGGAGCACGTAAGAAAGCTTGATGCATGTACAATACATATACGTATTCGGGTACTCGGCCGGCCGGCAAGCTCGCGCGTATATGTACCCAAATACATGTAAGAAAAAGAAAAAGAGGCAAAGGGAGAGTCATGCACGTGGTGGTCATGTACGTGAGATTCAAGCTCTTGCTTTTTAGATTTCATGTACATTCGATGCAAAAAAAAAAAAA
Source organism: Triticum aestivum (assembly GCF_018294505.1). Lineage (NCBI taxonomy): Eukaryota > Viridiplantae > Streptophyta > Magnoliopsida > Poales > Poaceae > Triticum > Triticum aestivum. Next base: position 100,390,692 of record NC_057802.1, read on the forward strand.
TTTGTTCATGTACATGCATGAAGGTACGTCGGTGGTGTACGTATTTATACTCGTATGTCCGCCGGCGAGCTCGCACGCGTATATATCCAAATATCCGCAAGCTTAAGTATACTACGTATTTGGAATATAATCATGTTTTGTCACGCACGTACGAGCTCAGAAGTTGGCAAGTAAACTTCAAACCCTACTCCCGATCAGGTAGGTTTCCTTTTCTTTGGTTTTGTTTTGTAGGCTTGTGAGATCAAGCAGTCGGTCAACCATGACGAGGTGCAATACAAAACAAATCGGAAAGAGTTCAATCAATTGGCAAGCTTTAAATTGGAAAGAGAGGAGAAGATCATCATTCAAAGGCATATACATGACCGTATCAGCTTATTTTCCATACTTGGAGTTGGCTTGTGCGTCAAGAAGAATTAGGAAAGGAAACCTTGAGGGCTAGGCTGTGCGTCGGTTCTCCCTGAGACCCCGGCTCTCCCGTACGGTCGCCGCCATCACGTGCACAACAAATCCACGCAGCAACACATCCACAAATCCATCGACCACATCCAGTCACCACAGTCCCAAAACTCACGTAGCAAGAAGAAGTAGAAGGAGAGAAGAGAGATCGGCCCCGACATCTCGTCACAACAACGCCGACGATCATCCGTACAAGAAGCCGGCGCCTCGACAGCAACATGAACAGCAAGTCGATCTTCCCGAACGGTAAAGTTATTATCTAATCACTCCTTCATCCTTTATTATTTCATGCATGCACAGCGCATGGTGGTGCGGTGGAGCTCGCGATCATGCAGCACTTCGTTGCCGTTATCACCATCTTCATCAAGTTAACCAAGACGACGAGGCTACTCCCGGACTTCACCAAGTCATGGAAGACGACGGTGTGTCGATGGGGCAGCCGGCGCGCAGCCTGTTGGCCTCCTTTGGGGTGGCCGCCCTTGGTGATGAGGCCGACAACGTCTACTTCGTCAAGCTGGAGCCCCGGAGGCGCGGAGCTCGCAGGGATTCCGCCGTGTGCCGCGGAGGATGCCGCCGCCGTGCCGCAGTGGATCGCGGCGCGGAGTTCGCCAATACGACGTCAATGTCAACTTCATCAAGCCGGCGCCATGGAGGACGAAGGCGTGGAGTCTCGGGAGGATGCCGCTGCCGTGCCGCGGCGGATGGCGCCACGGAGTTCGCCAAGATGACGCCAATGTCAACATCATCAACCCGGTGTCGCAAGGATGGCGCCACGGAGCTTGCAAGAAGGACGCCCGCCATCCACTTGTCATGCTGGAGCTAGAGGACGGAGGCGTGGCGCCCGTTGGGGATGCCGCCAACGTCTACTTCGTCAAGCTGGAGCCAGGAGACGTGGAGCTCGCAGGGATTCCGCCATGTGCCGCGGAGGAAGGCGAGACGGAGCTCGCTAGGACGACGCCCGACTTCTTCTTCATCAAGCCGGTGCCATGGAGGATGGAGACGGAGCTCGCTAGGACGACGCCCGTTGTCTTCTTCATCAAGCTGGCGACATGGAGAACAAAGGCGTGGAGGCTCGCAACGATGCTGCCACCGTGCCCCGTTGGATAGCGGCGCGGAGCTCGCAGACGATGCCCATCGCCAACATCGTCAACCCGGCACCGCGGAGAATCATGGCGTGGAGCTCGCAAGGAGGACACCACCAACATCAACATCATCAAGATGGACCGGAGGCATGGAGCTCGCGGGACATCACCACCAATGTCTACCTCGTCAAGATGGAGCCCGCGACACGGAGCCAAGAAGATAACACACACCCTTGGTGCTGCCCGCAACACGGAGTAGGTAGGCGGTGCTGTCCGTGACCTGGAGGAGAAGATGGTGCCACATGATGCTCTCCACGACCCGGAGCCCAAGAAGACGAGGTGTGATGGCGAGGAGGCGACGTGACTTCACCAACACTAACTCCCGATGGCCCCGTGAGGCGGTGCCCTTGTCTTGGAGGACCGCCGTAAACACGGCGTCCAGCCGAGACGAGGCGCCAACCACACTGGCATTGCCGATCCGGGCGAGCGTTGGTTTTTCACCGACGCCGGTCTCCATAAGAATACTCCCGTGAGGCGAACCCCTTGCATACCCGACGAAGCCGCTACATCGTCAAGAAGTCCGAGCAGAGCAGGACCCATGCAACTTCAACACCAACTACATCAACGTTGTCAAGACCGACGAGGCGCGACAGCGAGGGCAAACATGGCCAGCACAAAGCCATGTTTTGAGCGGCACTTGTACCGACGAGGACACGGGCTTTGCCGCCGCCCACACCACACATACACACCAGCATCATCATGCATGGAGAACACGAAGCGAAGACGACAAAGATGACCACACGGCTTAATCGGAGGTATCTCGCGGTGCAACCTGCGGGAGTAATTAACCGGGAGCTTTTCGAGGCCTCGGAAACCAGGAGACTGCACATCATCATAGTCAGTCAGGCTGCGCTAGTAGGCCACGGAGCGCAACCATTTTTATGGGATCTTGTAATTTTGTTTATCCAAAGAGATAAATGAAATACCTGTTTCCCATATCATTTTTCTTTGTGTACTACGGTACACTGGCACGCCCGCATTTTTTCCCCGGCGCATGAGAGAAATCCATACTCCTTCTATTCCCTTCTTCCGGAGTGCTTTATAAGATTTTTCTCGTGTCAAACACTCATATCATGTTTGTTTTGAGTGTAAGTTTGCTCGGTCTGTTTGGGTCATAGTTCAAATAGCTTCAAATCTATACCCCTCACGTAATGCACGTAACATGTTCGGCAACTAGTTGAGGGGTATTAAAAACAATTTTCTACACACATTCTAGTGGGGGCGGCTGCCTTATGCTGTGCAACGTGGCTTACCAGGAATGATGTAATTTTTAACAATAAATGTGTATCATCTCCTATGCAGGATATTCATGTATTTACGCGATGGCTCCGTACTTGGTCTATTCTGCAGAGGCCGGAGGCCGGAGGACAGAGACATTTTTATGATGGCGTCTACACGGCTGAAGCGTACGGCCAGGGAGGTTTTCTACCCCCATGGGTGGCGGTGTGAACTTCGGATAGGATCTGCCACGTCTTAGGCTGGACTAAGAATTTATTTTAGTTGCATTTCATGTTTTTGCTTTTTCAGATCTTTGGACTTGTTGGCTGTGTGCATATGGTTATGCAGAGGCCGGGCTTTCTTTCGATGTGATTGTATCACCTTGATATTTCAATTCAATGAAATGCCCTTTTATCGAAAAAAAGTGGCATCATGCTCTTAGGCATTTCATCGAACACCTCTTGTGCATAGAAACAGAAAACAAACTAGCACACGCCTCCCACTTTCTATGAGGAAAAAACAAAGGAGAGGGCGGGCAGGGGCGAGATATATATAGGCAATCTTTTAGCCCCGATTGGGGTCTAAAACCGGGACTGAAGACAGACCTTTAGTCCGGTTCCAAACACCAACCGAGACTAAAGGATATCGCGCCTGCCGCAACCCGTTTAGTCCTGGTTGGTGTCTGGAACCGGGACTAAAGGTCCCATTCGAACCGGGACTGATGCCTGCCGAGCCCCGGCCGGCATCCTAGCCGCTCGAACCGGGACTAATGCTCACATTAGTCCCGGTCCGTAACGCGACCGGGACTATTGGTCCGATCCGGCTAGAATCAAAGCCTTGTTTTCTACTAGTGCACGTTCCCCCTCCCCTCTCTCTCCTTCGAGCCACACACTCCACACACATCTCCAACCAAAAGCAACCACATGCTCCCCCCCCCCCCCCCCTTCTCTCTCTCTCTCAACCGGTCCAATGGAGAATTTTGGTGATAGCATTGAATGGCTGCCTCCCATATTTTATCCGCGGACACGTCTCACATGTGTTCACGGTGCGGTGCCTGTTTTAATGGCTTGCGTTGGAGGTGCTCTAACCATTTGTTGAGTAGCCGATGAGTGTTTGTAGTTCAACTGCACTAGGGGTTCGTGTGTCTTAGTAAGAATGTGGACAATGTTTCCATCGAAACCAAGATGGTGTCGGTATTCAACAATCCTAATCTTAAGTGAGTATGTGGATGTAGTGGTGTGAATGTGTGCACAGTCTATATTGCGCTTGGTGTTTCTGAAAGTTGTACGTACGTAACTACACATCAACACAAAAACACGCTGGAACCCAAATTTGCTGTGGTGGTAAAAGCTTTCTAGGGTACAAATTTGTGGTGCAGAATGTGATATACCATGAAAATGCTCAACTGGCAATGTACTTGCCTACGTGACCAGGTGTGAGGCTTTATTTGACGGCATTCAATGAGACGCGACAGTGTCCGTGTGGTTTAGTTCGTGTGTCAGATATGTGCCTGCCACTAGCCTCCGTACCAAAATGACGTTTTCTAAAAGGTCTTATATTTTGATATAAAATTAGTATTTTTTTACATTTACTGCATTGCAGATTTGAGCAAAAAGACTGCCCAACATGTACCGTGGTAAATAACCATTAATTCCTACGGACAGGTTGGTTTTCCTTTTCTATACAAAATCAATAGTATTTTTTTGCGTTGGAAAAGCAGCAATTCAACCATTTTCTGTTTTAATGTAGAACTAGTTTTGGGTTCTTAACCATGTTCTTCGCCCAACAATACCAAAAATGGTTAAGCTTACTCATTTCGATTATTAAATTATACTGATATTATTTCCAAATAGGATAGATGTATAATTAAATCTAAATTATTGAATTGATTTGTTTAGAAACACAAAGCACAACACACACACACACACACACACACACACACACACACACACACACACACACACACCTACTCGAGTTGAGGAGGTTTAAGATTAAGGAAGTCAGTATATATTAACATGCTATAGATGCCTCGCTCTCGATGAGAATGTTGTCTTCTACGGAAAGAATAGTGCACATTAATGGGGCACTGGACACCAAATATGGATTGTGATCCCCAAAGAAGATAAGGCTGATTGTAATGGGTTGTACTAGTATATATACTAGGTGCTAAGGCTGTCATGTACTCCGGGTACACCTATAATACTCCCATTACGGGCAGCCTAACAAGTACCCCGGGTGCACCTACACTTTTTGACCTATTTAAGAGTTGCTAAACATTAGTATGGAATATATTCATGACTTTATATTGCATGTCTCTATGACGTCACACTTTTTTTTTGCTTTATTGCAAAATTTAACATTATCAACGCTATCTGCTTCAGCGAAGCCGCCTTCTCGTCTTAGGCCGTGAGCAATATACAAACCTTCTCATGTTGCTAGTTTTACTTGGTTTACCCGCAAAAAGAAAGTTCTACATGATTTACCTGTTCTTCTCGTTTTAGGATGCTCTGGACTTTTCGGCTGTGTGCATCTAGCTATGCAGAGGCCGGGCTTTCTTTCAATACGATTATTGTATCACCTTGATATATCTATTCAATGAAAAGTCCTTTATCGAAAAAAATATACTATAGTGCTATGACATAGACACACAGTTCATGGCCAGATTTTCCACGAGACGAGGATCGCGAGTAACGACTCGGTCGAGCATGACGAGTTCGACCAGAAGCCAAGTACATCATCGCCTTTGCACAAGACCGTTCAAGATTACCAGCAAAAAAAATAGACCGTTCAAGATTATTGGACCTGATACAATACTAAATTATGCAGTGGATTTCCCGCAGAAGGGCTCTGATCTCCTGCCTATATTATCATGTGGGATTAGCTCTTCAATTCAAAACGGCATCCGTTAGTTCATGAGACAGCCAGAGACGTTTCCACTATGATGATGATGATGATATTAGTCGCTGTTTGGTGTTGCTGCCGAGTCGCCGGCCGGGACAGGCAGCCGTGTGTGGGTCAAACAAAATTCCGACGCCTTCCCAAAAGCTGAGGCAGTCACAGGACAAAGCAGCACCATAGTCGCTTCTTTTCGTGTATAATTCCTATACCTCTGGGGCGCTACCTTTTGCGGGGGACTGGACTGACATGCACACTGATTGATTGATGCGACGGGAAAGTTGGGACTCATGACAGCAAAGGGATTCTCAATCTCTTTCCCGTCTCCATCCCAGGCTGAGGTTGTCTGCTTTTTATTCATGGGCATCCACTGCCCGCCCCGGGTTACTGGATCTGCTGATCCCTTCCATTTTCTTTCATCGACTGAAAACCCAAGATATACACGACAGGCGGAAGTAACTGAAGTGAGATCTCTATATGCGCACAGCTGTTTAACGTATACACCGTACTGTTGAAATATTAGGTGGGCCTAAGAGCAACTCCAAAGCGCCGACCTAAACGGACGGCGATTTTGTCCGCTTTTTATCCGTTTGGATCAGCCAGGCGGACACGGATGTCCGCTTCCGCGTTTGGGTAGACGCGTGTGCCCAATGCTGGCCCGACCCATTTTGACGGCCAAAGAATGCATGCATATTAAAAAAACGTTAATTAAACATTAAAGCCGGCCACGAAGGCCGGCGAGAGTCCACGCGTCCACATTTGCATTTAAAAAACATAAAAACAACCTAAACTACGAGGCGGCGCGCTGCCCTAGGCTTCGTCGTCGTCGTCCTCGGGGTCCATGAGGTCGATGAGCGTCGGCGCCGGACCGGGCCAGGGGAACGCCGTGTTCCTGAGCGCGTTCATGTCGGGCGCAGGCTGTGCCGGCGCGAGCAGTGCCGGCGCCTGGGCTGCCGCAGCCTGGCGCGCCTCCTCCTCGGCCTCGCGTTGCTCGTCCTCGAGGTCGCGCTCGAGCATCTCGAGGTACTCGCCGTCGCGGCGCTCCTCGGCCACCCGGATCTGGCGCCGGTACGCCGCCTCCTGCTCCGGCGTAGCCCCCATCCAGACCGACGGCGCGCGGACCCACTCGCGCACTACTCCCGTTCAGGAGTAGCGCTCGATGGGGGACGGCTCCGGCTCGGGCTCCGGCCGCGTCTCCGGCTCGGGCTTGAGGCAGCGCCGGGGAGGGGACGTGGGGGGGGGCACCGGCGGCAGCACGCAGCCGCCCGCTGCGGAGAGGGCAATGGCCTGCGCCATTGCCGCCTCGTACCGAGCCTCCTCTTCCTCCGCCGCCTCCGCCCTGCGCCGCTCGTCCTCCTCGCTCTACCGGTAGACGGACGCAAGGGCCGCCTGGTAGGCGTCCTCCGCCGCCTGGTCCTCCTTGCGGACGATGAGCGGCGGCGGTGGCACCGTGCGGTCGACCTCGCGGACGCCGCGTCGCCTCGCCTCCTCGTGCTCGAAGGCGAACCAACGCTTCCAGTTGGGCGAGTCGATGGCGTAGGCGGCCTCGCGGCGCTGCTCCGGCGTCAGCAGCGCCCGCCAGCGCCGCACCTCCTCCGCGTGAGCCCTAGCCGACCGCGGCCCAACCGACACTGGGATCCTATCCGGATCTAGATGCCAGTCGTGCGGCAGGGTGGCGTCAGGGTACGGGAGAGGCACGCGGTGCTTCTAGTGCCACTCCGCCTGGTGCACTGGCACGTTCACCCGCTGCCTCTGCCGGTGAGGCACTGGCGGAGGCGGGAGGAACTCCGAGGGGAAAGGGACGGCGGGGGCCTTGCCCTTGGCCTTGCTGCTGCTGGCGCCAGAGAAGAGCCCCATCTCGCTGTGGTGGTGGTGGCTAGGGTTTGCCGGCGACGGGGGAGCAAATCTTGCTCGATGTGGACGGCGAGTTTGGATGAGGACAGCCCGGCCGCACGGTCGGCTTAAAAAAGGATGACCGCCGTCGCTGACGCGTGGGCCCGTGGTCATAAATTAAGCTGACCTCATGGGCAGCGGGTAGTTGGGCGGCCGCCAGGTGGGGACGCGGCGGACAGCGAGAAGGCGTGCGTGGCGTCCGTTCGGCCTCCGCGCCGACGCATTTGGGGCGCAAATTTGGGCCACAAATGCGTCGGCGCGAACGCGAAGCGGACATGATTTGAGTTTGGGTCCGCATGTTGGGCCGCCACTTTTGTTCACGCCGACCCAAACGGACGTAGGCGGACGAAATGGGTTGGCCCTTTGGAGTTGCTCTAAGGCCCATCTAACAATTTCTGAAAATCTCTAAGGACCCATGTGGGTTTAATTGGCACTAGGTGTAGTGAGAAGTTCTTCTAAAAAAAGGTGTAGTGAGAAGTTTAGTCCCATCCGAAAATTAGAGAGGAGTTGGACCTCCTTATAAGGGTTTCTCGTCCACATGCTATTGGAACTTCAGAATAGAAGAGGGACCTCGCGCAAGCTGAGCTCACACCTATGCGCTTATTTTTGCTAGTCAGTAGCGGAGAGTTTCTGTCAGCTGAAGGCGTCTCCTAACCCTAGCCGCCACGAACAGATCATAGCTGAAGGCGTCTCCTAACCCTAGACGCAACCCTAGCCGCCACAAACAGATCGTATCTACTCCACGCGCACTGCCCACTGTCGTTCCTTTGCTGCTGCCGCCGGCGACTCCATCCCATTCACCGCGTACACTAGTAGAAAAAGGGCCTATTGTCCCGGTTGGTAAGGGCCTTTTGTCCCGGTTTTTGAACCGGGACTAAAGGGTCGTTACTAATGCCCTAACCCTTTAGTCCCGGTTCTTACACGAACCGGGACAGATGGGCCTCCACATGGCCGGTGCGGCGAGCCCAGGCAGGAGGGCCTTTGGTCCCGGTTGGTGGCACTAACCGGGACTAATAGGCATCCACGCGTCAGCATTTCAGGGGCTGGGGTTTTTGTTTTTTTTAAAGGGGGGGTTGGGGGTTTTGGGGGGTTAATTTAGGTGTTTCATATATTGTGTTAGCTAGCTAATTAATAGAGAGAAGTGTCCTCTCTTATCTCCGTGCTTGGTCGACACTACGTACTATATACGTATAGAGAGGACTACACACGCTAGCTAGTAAGAAAATGAAGGAAACAGAAGATCGTCATGAACATATGCATACAGAGAGAAGTGATATCGACCACCTCTCCTTCTCCGAGAGATTGGTCGAACAACACGTTGTTGTATATATATATATATATATATATATATCCGACACTACTGGCTACATATATACAATAATTATCTCTTACAATATAATCTCCTAATTATATACGAAGTCAAGGTCCACATGGTATTCTCCGTCTTCAGTGATCACGTGGTCAAGGAAGAATGCCGCCAATTCCTCTTGAATTGCTCGCATACGATCTGGTGCTAGGAGTTCATCCCGCTTCCGAAACATCTAATTTGAAGAAGGGGTCAATACATATATATATGAATAAATGAAACTCAACAAAAATGATGGTAATAAAATAAAATTGTGAATATTATTGCTTACGCACTTCATATTGTTCATCAGAGTAGCCCTGCTCACAGGTCGTGTAGCGGATGGACTCGCAAACGTAGTATCCACAGTAATTATTCCCGGGTTCCTGCCACAACCACTTTAGAAGAAATAGAGGTCAATCAAACTGATAAGCAAGCATGCTAAATGGTATTGATGAAACTAGCGCTTGAATCACTAGGAGATGCGTGGAACATGCTACTATAGTACTTACTTTCGGGTGTTTAAATTGCAGCTTCTTCGGCAGTCTCGGAGCTTTTTTGGTGAATTTTCTCCAAACCCTGCCAGACAAAGAAAACAATTACTTTATATCAGGAAATGAACAAAGTTGCTGATATGGTGGATAATGATCGATTTAACTTACTTCTCGAGCATTTGAGTCATGTCCGCATAGTCCTGGGGATCTTTTCGTCTCGAGTCTAAGACGGTTACTACTCCCTGCTCAAGCTTAATCTCTAGGAGAATATAGTGGAAGCTGCGCACGCATGCATAAGTCATCAATTATATTACTATAACCTGGACTAATAAGGGAAACCAAATATGCACAAGACAGTAACACTCACTTGAAGTTGTAAGGAAAGAGTATTATATCTTTGTTTTCATTTATTACCAACGATCGTAGCAAGTTGGCCTCGGTATTTTCGGCATGATATTTAACCTCAGTTGCATCTATGAGAGATTTGTGTTAATGAACCCAATATCACCGATTTGTCTTTTCTTCAATTCGGCGATCTTCAATCTGCATAATATAGTGAGGATAATTATAAATACATGCAATGAAAGAGCTGACCTATATGGAGAGACTTAATGACAGAAGTAGTACTACTTACAGACAGTAGCAAGTGACCGTTGATTTATCGAGGGCCTTTTGATTGAAAAACTGGAAGAAGTCCTCAAATGGAACATTCAACAGTTCAATTCCAACGTGGTCATGCTCCGGTTTAACTCTCAGCGTCAAAGTATCCCTCCCCCCAGACTCTCTGCAGGTTTTCATGTACCAATCATGTAATCTTCGCATCATCGTTGTTAGAGATCTTTCATCTTTGACGGGAGGCTTCCCGTAATGGTATTTGTGTTCGTCCACCTCCAAGATATCATAATGTACATCGTCGGGCAGGTAATCTCCAAGATTGCTATAACCGGGCACCATCCTCGGATCATTAGCGACGATGTCGCTAGACACCTTGAGCGGGGGGACACGATTGGTTCGCTTGTTTGCCGAGCTGGGCAATTTTTCCCCAGCTCGTCGTTCTTTTAACCTTTGATCACTGACAGTACTTCCCGACCGCTCCGCTTCGGCAAACGTCTTTGCAATAATGCGCTCATAGTTGCCTTTCGGCGGAGACTTTGGTGGTTTTGTCAGGGCAGCCAGAGTGCGCTTCGCTTTCACCGGATCTACCTTCTCCTCCGGAGGTGGATGTTTATTTGCTTTCACCCCTTCAAAGAAGTTCGTCACTTCAGGTCGCACGATCTTCCTGGTTTCCTCCTCGGTCCTCTCATATGGTAACTTCTCTGGAGTCTTCAGAGAAGGACCGAATCTGTATTGCCTCCCGCCTCTGGCTGTATTACTAGACGCCGGCAGAGCAGACGGAGCGGCTGCGGCTGTCTTCTTTCCTTGCTTACGAGGCGGCGAGAAGGACTACAACGCGCCGGAGCAGCCGGAGCGGCGGCGGGTCTCTTCCGCCCTTGCTGACGAGGCGGAGAAGGAGGAGGCTGGCTGCTCTGGCGTGCCGGCGCAGGCAGAGAAGGAGGCGGAGTGCCGCCACGCGTCGGGGAAGGAGGCTGAGTGCCCTGATCACTCGCCGGAGGAGGAGGCGGAGTGCCGCCATGCGCCGGAGAAAGAGGCTGAGTGCCTTGATCACTCGCCGGAGGAGGAGGCGGAGTGCCCTTACTCGCCGGAGGCGTCCAGTTTGGAAGGTTGATGAGCTCCTTCCACCATAGGCATGGAGTCTTCAGAGCAGAACCCAGCCGAGTCTCCCCTTCACCGGTAGGGTGGTCAAGCCGGAGGTCCTCAAATCCCTCCGTTATTTCATCCACCATCACCCTAGCATATCCTTCTGGAATCGGCCGGCAGTGGTAGGTTGCGCCGGGTTCAGGAGGTAAAACAGAGCCAACAGCCGCCTTGACTTTGAAGTTCTGCCATTGCGTCATCAGGTGGCAGTGTTGAGACTCCGTGATAGCATCCACGGGGTAGCTAGCAGGAGCCGTCAAGACATGCTCCGGCTGAAGCAGCTCGGTGGAAGCCACACTGCTTCTCCGCTGAGATGGCGGGGTAGCTTCGGGGGTAGTTTCAGCATGTCGATTGGCGTCTCGTTCCTCTAGTGCTTGAACCCTTTCGTGCAGCTTTTGAATTTGGGTCTGCTCTACTTTTTTCCTCCTCTCCTGGCTTTTGTAACCGCCTGCGTCCGGAAAACCAGCCTTCCACGGAACGGAGCCTGGCGTGCCTCGTGTCCGTCCAGGGTGCTCAGGATTTCCGAGGGCCATTGTGAGCTCGTCGTTCTCTCTGTCTGGAGCGAACGTCCCTTGCTGCGCTGCATTGATATAGTGCAGAAGCCTCTTGACTGGTATTCTCAAAAGCTCGTCCGTCCAAACGCACCTCCCTGATACAGGGTCCAATTTTCTGCCAGCCCCGAAGAACCAAGTCCGGCAATGGTCTGGCCAGTTCATTGTCTCTGGTTCGATCCCTTTATCAAGCAGATCATTCTCAGCCTTGGCCCACTTAGGCCGGGCTTTGAGGTAGCCACCTGACCCCGTGCGATGGTGAAGCTTCTTCTTCGCAACATTCTTCTTGTTTGTCGCTGACATCTTCTTACTCTTTTCCGATGTCTTGTGGGCCACAAATGCGGGCCAGTGATCTCTGATCTTCTCATACCGACCGATGAATTCTGGTGTCTCTTCTTTGTCGACAAACGTTTCCAACTCATTCTTCCACCTCCTGAATAGGTCTGCCATCTTCTTAAGAGCATGAGACTTGATTAATTACTCTTTAACTGGCTTCTCCGGATCCTCCTCTGGCGGTAGGGTGAAATTTGCCTTCAGCTCAGTCCAAAGATCATCTTTCTGCATATCATTGACACAAGACACCTCAGGGTCTTCCTTCTTAGGCTTATACCATTGGTGGATGCTGATCGGGATCTTGTCCCTAACAAGAACCCCGCACTGAGCAGCAAATGCTTCCTTTGTCCGGATGGGTTCAATCGGTTGGCCATCGCGCGCGATTGCTGTGATCTCAAACCTTTCATCCGAGCGCAACTTTCTCTTCGGGCCTTGTCTCTTTACCGAAGTTGTGCTCGATCCAGAGGGCTAGAAAAAAGAAGAAAGACGAGAGTTAATTAATATGTGTACATACCAAAACAATGAATGCATCAATTAGCTAGTCAGCATAGGCTTAACTAATATATTTACCTGGCCGGACTCTGTTCGGTCACCGGAGCCGTCACCACGTGCTCCTTCTTGCACCAGCATTGGGTCACCGGAGCCATCATAATCATGTCTTTCCTCCTCCACTCTTCGATCACCGTAGCCTGCTTCTTCACCCTGTTCTTCTAGACCATCATTGTCGTTAAGATACGACAAGACATCACCTCCGGCTAAGATTATGTCCCCCAACACCTCTTCTGCTTCCTCGTCTCGTTCGTGCTCCATTGTTTCTGCAAATATTACAACATGGCATTAATTACACAAACATGACAGCAGGTGGATATATTAGTGCAAACGTAGACCTAGCTTATTCCGGGTTTGGGGTGGCCTCGACAACGCTTCAAGGGTAGGGGCGCGGCGGGAGGGGGTAGGAGACCGACATCGTTTTTTCCTAGGGTTTGGGTGTCCTCGAGAGTTTTGGTCAAGCGAGAGGGCCGGGGGGTGCTCTCGTGGTATAAGTTATCACGGTCGAGAGGGGGTATATATATCGACCGCCCATCATGTCGAAGTAATTTTGGAATGGAGTTCCCAATAAAAATTAAGAAGAGGAAGTAGAAGATAAAAAAAGTGGAGAAGAAGAAAAAAGGAGAAGAAGAAAAAATAGACTCTATTTCTTCTTCTTCTCCTCTGTTCCTTCTTCTTCTCCTCTTATTTTTCTTCTTAATCCTCTTCTTAGTTCATTCCTTCTTCCTTTCTTCCTAGCTAGATATATAAAACTTTTCTAAAAAATGTTATCGGGGAGGGGGTATCGACCTCCCCTCATGTTGAAATTATCGGGGAGGGGGTATATCGACCCCCACCCCCCTCATCATGCATATATAGCTACCACATACATATATACATTGAAAAAAATTACATATATACAACAAAAACATTAATACACATATGAACAAAAAAAATACATATATGAACAAAAACATGTTGTGAACAAAAAAATTAATGTAATAAATCTAATAAGAAATTAATCTAATAAAAAACATGCTCTGAACTTACATATAGCCACATACATACAAATATACATTTTATATATATGAACAAAAAATTAATCTAATACAAAATAAAAACAGAGCCGGACCGGCGCGGCGGCTCACAGCGGGGGCGTCTGGCGATGGCGACGGCGGGGGGTGCTCGATCGGTGCGACGTGGACTCGGTGGACACACTTTATGAAACTGCGGTGGTGGCCGGGCCGGGCGGTTTTCTTTTCCTTCTTCATTTTTTCCTTTGTTTTTTCTTATATATTTGTTTTCGTTTTCACTCTACATTTTCGTACATATGAAAAAAAATAAAGTTTCTATACAAAGTGCACAATTTTTATGAACAAATTACAACATCTAAATTAACTACACATCTAAATAGATATTACTACACATCTGAAATTTTCCTAATCTTAAAACTAAACTAAACATAAACTAAAATAATCTAAAAAACATGTAAAAACATCTAAGTGCACCGCGCAGGGGCGGAGGGGCCGGCGCCGGCGCCGTCGGGGCGGGGCGCAGGGGCGCGGGACAGGGGAGGGGCGCGGGAGCAGGCTGGTGCTCACAAGGGGCGGTGGGGCACGGTGGAGCAGGGGCGACGGCGACTCGGAGGAGCAGGGGCGTCGGGGCAGAGGGCGAAAGCGGCGGCGGCGGCGACGTTGAGCAGCCTGACGGCGTCGGTGGCGGCGGCGACGGCGACGTCGAGCAGCCTGACGGCGTCGGTGGCGGCGGCGACGGCGACGTCGAGCAGCCTGACGGCGTCGGTGGCGGCGGCGACGGCAACGTGAAGCAGGGGCGTCGGGCGGCGACGGCGAGGAGGAGCAGGGGTGTCGGGGGGGTGAAGAAGTGATGGATTTGGTTGAAACTGCTAAGTGTTTGCTTATATACAAAGAGCATTGGTACCGGTTGGTGGCACCAACCGGGACCAATGCTACCTTTAGTCCCAGTTGGTGCCACCAACCGGGACCAAAGGCCTCTTTTCAGCAGCCCAAAGGGCGGGAAGCGGCGGCCTTTGGTCCCGGTTGGTGACACCAACCGGGACTAAAGGGGGGGCATTGGTCCCGGTTGGTGCCACCAACCAGGACCAAAGACACCCTTTACGGTTGGTGCCACCAACCGGGACGGAAAGCCTTGCACAGCGGCGTGGTGGTGGGAGTTTAGTCCCACCTCGCTAGCTGAGAGAGAGCCGCACCTGTTTATAAGGTGCGGTGCGCCTGAGCTATCGAGCTCCTCTCTAAAGCAGGCTTACGGGCCTAACCTCTCTGTACATGCCTGTGGGCCTGCTCGGCCTTCTGCGGGCCTGAAACCTAGCCCATGGATGGGTTTCTAGTCGTATTCAGGCCGTGGTGGCACAGTAGGTGGCATTTTTTTATTTTTTCCCAGTTTTTTTGTTTTCTTTTTTGCTTTATTTATTTTATTTTGTTTCTACTTACAACAAAATACTTATTTATTTTATTTTGTTTTGTTTCTAATTACTTATTTATTTTACTTTATGCCAATTTTTTTTGCTATTAAAGTTTCTATCAAAAAAAGTTCTTTATGAAAATTCTTTTTGCTTTTAATGATTTTGAACAGAAAATACTTTGATAATTTTAGTTGCATCAATTTTATATGATTTTAGTTTCAATAATACTAGAGGTTTCTTATAATGTTTTGAACAGAAAATACTATGTTAATTTTAGTTCCATAAATTTTATTAAAGTTTATTTTATTTTGTTTCTACTTATATATTTTAATAAAGTTTATATTATTTTGTTTCTAATTACTTATTTATTTTATTTGTTATTTTTCATGCATTTACTAATTATTTTGAGCTATAAGACCCTAAAATTGAAAAGCATTTCAAATGAACTCTGAAAAGGTTGAAAGTTGGCATGGTATCATCATTTCATCCACATAGCATGTGCAAGAAAGTTGAGAGGGTTACGGCAAAAACTAGATGCACTTCGTGTACAAAACAGACAATGGTATCATACTCGTCTGTTACAAAGTTGGCATGGTATCATCATAATAGTTGCGGGAGAAAGTCTTTACTTTTTCTTCGCTTGTGTCATTTGCTTATTGCGCGGTTACAGACATATTTCTTTAGGACTCCCATGAACCTCTCAAAGGGGAACATATTGTGTAGAAATACGGGCCCCAGAATGACAATCTCGTCGACTAGATGAACTAGGACGCGCGTCATGATATTGAAGAAGGATGGTGGGAACACCAGCTCGAAACTGACAAGGCATTGCGCCACATCACACCCGGTAGAAGCCCCCTCAATGCAACCGGAAGCAGTTGCGTCATAATCACGTGGCAGTCATGAGACTTTAGGTTCTGGAACTTTTTCTCTGCCATATTTATTATTCCCTTTATATTCGACGAGAAGGCAGTCGGGACCTTCATACTGAGCAGGCATTCAAAGAAGATTTCTTTCTCTTCTTTCGTAAGAGCGTAGCTGGTAGGACCTTCATACCGCTTCGGAGGCATGCCGTCTTTTTAGTGCAAACGTTGCAGGTTCTCCCGTGCCTCAGGTGTATGTTTTGTCTTCTCATACACGCCCAAGAAGCCTAGCAGGTTCACGCAAAGGTTCTTCGTCACGTGCATCACATCGATTGAAGAGCGGACCTCTAGGTCTTTCCAGTAGGGTAGGTCCCAAAATATAGATTTCTTCTTCCACATGGGTGCCTGTCCCTCAGCGTCATTCGGAACAGCTAGTCCGCCGGGACCCTTTCCAAAGATTACGTGTAAATTATTGACCATAGCAAGTACGTGATCACCGGCTTCTTCCGTTGATCCGCCTCGCCTTTGAAATGCTTGCCTTTCTTTCGACAGATGGTTGGTCGGAAGAAATCGACGATGGCCCAGGTGCACATTCTTCCTGCATTTGTCTAGGTATATACTTTCAGTGTCATCTAAACAGTGCGTGCATGCGTGGTATCCCTTGTTTGTCTGTCCTGAAAGGTTACTGAGAGCGGGCCAATCGTTGATGGTTACAAACAGCAACGCGTGCAGGTTAAATTTCTCCTGTTTGTGCTCATCCCACGTACGTACACCGTTTCCATCCCACAGCTGTAAAAGTTCTTCAACTAATGGCCTTAGGTACACGTCAATGTCGTTGCCGGGTTGCTTAGGGCCTTGGATGAGAACTGGCATCATAATGAACTTCCGCTTCATGCACATCCAAGGAGGAAGGTTATACATACATAGAGTCACGGGCCAGGTGCTGTGATTGCTGCTCTGCTCCCCGAAAGGATTAATGCCATCCGCGCTTAAACCAAACCATACGTTCCTTGGGTCAGCTGCAAACTCAGCCCAGTACTTTCTCTCGATTTTTCTCCACTGCGACCCGTCAACGGGTGCTCTCAACTTCCCGTCTTTCTTACGGTCCTCACTGTGCCATCGCATCAACTTGGCATGCTCTTCATTTCTGAACAGACGTTTCAACCGTGGTATTATAGGAGCATACCACATCACCTTCGCAGGAACCCTCTTCCTGGGGGGCTTGCCGTCAACATCACCAGGGTCATCTCGTCTGATCTTATACCACAATGTACTGCATACCGGGCATGCGTTCAGATCCTTGTACGCACCGCGGTAGAGGATGCAGTCATTAGGGCATGCATGTATCTTCTGCACCTCCAATCCTAGAGGGCATACGACCTTCTTTGATGTGTATGTACTGTCGGGCAATTCGTTATCCTTTGGAAGCTTCTTCTTCAATATTTTCAATAGCTTCTCAAATCCTTTGTCAGGCACAGTATTCTCTGCCTTCCACTGCAGCAATTCCAGTACGGTACCGAGCTTTGCGTTGCCATCTTCGCAATTGGGGTACAACCCTTTTTTGTGATCCTCCAACATGCGATCGAACTTCAGCTTCTCCTTTTGACTTTCGCATTGCGTCCTTGCATCGACAATGACCTGGCGGAGATCATCATCATCGGGCACTGGTTCCTCTTGATCTTCAGCAGCTTCCCTCGTTGAAGCATCATTGGGCACATCGTCTGGTTCCTCTTGATCTTCAGTAGCTTCCCCCATTGCAGTATCACCATATTCAGGGGGCACATAGTTGTCATCGTCCTCTTCTTCTTCGCCGTCTTCCATCATAACCCCTATTTCTCTGTGCCTCGTCCAAACATTATAGTGTGGCATGAAACCCTTGTAAAGCAGGTGGGTGTGAAGGATTTTCCGGTCAGAGTAAGACTTCGTATTCCCACATGTAGGGCATGGACAACACATAAAACCATTCTGCTTGTTTGCCTCAGCCACTTCGAGAAAATCATGCACGCCCTTAATGTACTTGGAGGTGTGTCTGTCACCGTACATCCATTGCCGGTTCATCTGCGTGCATTATATATAATTAAGTGTGTCAAAAACCATTACAGAACATCATGAATAGATAATTAAGTGACCAAATTAATAGAAGTTCATCATCACATTAAAACCAAAGTACATACATAGTTCTCATCTAACAACATATAGCTCTCCAGAGCATCTAATTAATTAAAACATACATTGAAACTATGTAAAACATTTCAATGCGAAAACAAATGCGATCATAATCGCAACCAAGGTAACAATTGATCCAACGGCATAATGATACCAAGCCTCGGTATGAATGGCATATTTTCTAATCTTCAAGCGCATTGCATCCATCTTGATCTTGTGATCATCGATGACATCCGCAACATGCAACTCCAATACCATCTTCTCCTCCTCAATTTTTTTATTTTTTCCTTCAAGAAATTGTCTTCTTCTTCAACTAAATTTAACCTCTCGACAATAGGGTCGGTTGGAATTTCCGGTTCACATACCTCCTAGATAAATAAAATCTATGTCACGTTGGTCGGCATAATTTTCATAAACAATAAATGAACCAATAGTTATAAAGATAATATATACCACATCCGAATCATAGACAGGACGAGGGCCGACGGGGGCGGATACCAAAACCATCGCACTATATAATAAGAAGGAATAATAAAAGTAACAAAATTAGACAAGTATCTATCTGAAGTAAGAATTTTTTCTTTCAGAAAGAAGATAAGGACAAGAGGCTCACCACGGTGGTGCTGGCGATGAGATCGGCGCGGGCGATCGACGGCGGTGAAGACGGGGACGGGACGTGACGGACCGCTAAACCTAGACAAATCTCGGGGAAAATGGAGCTCGGAGGTCGAGTTTCGAGAGGAGAAAGATTAACTAGTGTGGCTCAGACATTTCATCAAACACCTCATGTGCATAGGAGGTGAGCTAGAGCACCCAAATGCCCTCCCCTCGCCGGCCAGAAAAAACAGAGCACTATGGAGTTCTCTGCCGTGGCGATGGGGTATATATAGGCAACTCATTTGTCCCGGTTCGTGGCTGGAACCGAGACTAAAGCCCAGCCTTCTGTCCCGGTTCATGCCAAGAACCGGGACCAATGGTTGTGGGCCAGGAGCGAGGCCCATTAGTCCCGGTTCGTGCCTCGAACCGGGACAAATGGTTCCATACGAACCGGGACCAATGCCCACGAGGCCCCGGCCGGCCCCCTGGGCTCACGAACCGGGACGAATGCCCCATGGGTCCCGGTTCATGACTGAACCGGGACTAATGGGCTTGCCATGCCCGAACGAAAGCCCTGTTTTCTACTAGTGGTATATGGTTGACTGGAGAGAAGGTCTCCGAAACCCTTCCTCTCCGGATCCTGTATGGGAGAGGGACAATTAGGTCTTTGGGAAGCGACTACGCGACTGGTCGCGTCTGTTCGTCTACTTCCTCTACATCCGCGTCATCTTCATCATCACCATATCTCAGTCCGATGCCGACTGTCTTGCCGCCGAGAAGCTCGAGGCCGACAAGAAGGTCGCCGAGGATGCTGCTGTTGCGGCCACCGCTGCCGCGGCTTCTGCATGGCCTATTGGAGGGTATAGGCGTTTATCCCTCTCCTGCTTATTTTCGTATTAGTAGTACTAGCATTTTGTGTAGATGTGTCTACTGTTTGCATAGTGTGTGCTTGTCTAGATCAGAATCAATATGTCGTTAATTCTGTCAATGCCATGCTAGTGATATTTTTATGGATTAAATTAGTTGAAATATTTCCTATTTACTCAATAATCCAAAAACCTAATGTGTGTAGGAATTTTTCGGCAAGTGGCTTTGCCGCAGCACCGAAACCGGATAAGTTTACTGGTACATAGTTTAAGCGTTGGCAGACAAAGACCACCTTATGGCTCACGGCTATGAACGTGTTCTGGGTCACCGGCGGGAACGATTGCTCCTGAACAGGAGAAGATGTTCAAGGAAGCCACCGCCGTATTTCTCGAAGCAGTTTTTAGCGTGATCAGAGATAAATTGGACGACACATACTTACATGTGCATGTTGCCAAGGATTTGTGGGAGGCGCTTGAATCCAAATTCGGGGCCACCGATGCTGGGAGTGAGATGTATATTATAGAGCAGTTCCACGATTACAAGATGGTGAGAACCGCCATGTATTGGAGCAGGCTCATGAGATAATATGCATCATTAAGGAGCTTGAGCTTCTTAAGTGCGATTTAACGGGCAAGTTTGTCGTGGGATGTATAATCGCTAAGCTCCCTAATTCGTGGAGAAACTTTGCTACCACTCTGAAACATCAGAGGCATGAATTCTTAGTACAGGATGTCATCGGCCATCTTAGTGTTGAGCAGAATTCACGGGCAAAGGACTCGCACGGAAAAGGGGTCGAAGGAACTTCTATCGCCAACATGGTGAACCAGAGGAACTTCAACTCCCACAAGCCCAAGGGAAAGAACGGTGTCCAACACAATAGTGACTTTAAGAAGAAGGGTAAGAAGACCTTCAAGAAGAACAAGAAGGATGAGGGATGTTTCACTTGTGGTTCAGTTGAACATTGGGCCAACAAGTGCCCAAACAAGTATAAGAAGTCAGGGTAGGACTCCAAGTCCGTCAACATGATTGTGGGCAACAATGAGAATGGTGCATCTGGGTACGGTAATTTATGTACTATTTTTTCAGTGTTTCAGCCCTGATTGGTGGGTGGACACAGGTGCAGGTGTTCTTGTGTGTGCCGACATTTCATTGTTTTCTTCTCACCAGGTCATAGGCCACGGGTCCGTGTTGATGGGGAATGGCGCGAGTGTTTCTGTTCATGGTGTTGGCACGGTCAATCTGAAGTTTACTTTGGGAAGGATCGTGCAGCTGAAGAACGTGCATCATGTCCCCGCCATCAAGAAGAACCTCGTTAGTGGCTTCCTTCTATGTAGAGAAGGGTTGAAGTTGGTCTCCAAGACTAATAAATTAGTTGTTATTAAATATGGACTATTTGTTGAAAAAGGTTATGAGAGCGGAGGGATGTTCCGCCTTTCCGTCGCAGATTTTTGTAATGAAGTTGTGAATCATAATCATTCGAGTGTTATTGAATCTGAAGTTTGGCGTTCTCGTCTTTGTCACATTAGTTTGAGTGTTATGATGCGGCTAGCCAAGTTGAATTTAATCCCAAATTTCACTTTAGCCAAAAGTTCTAAGTGCCTTTCATGTGTGCAAGCTAAGCAACCTCACAAGCCTCACAAGACTGTGGAGGAGAGACACTTGACACCATTAGAACTCATGCATTCTGATCTTTGCGAGATGAATGGTGTGTTGACTAAAGGTGGAAAGAAATAATTCATGACATTGATAGATGACTCCACTAGATATTGATATGTATCTGTTAAATACTAAAGATGAGGCTCTACACTACTTTAAAATCTATAATGCAGATGTTGAGAATCAACTTGAGAAGAAAATTAAACGAGTCCGATCAGATCATGGTGGAGAGTACTTCTCGAGTGAGTTTGATTTTTTTGTGCGGAACACGACATTATTCATGAGAGGACGCCTCCCTATTCACCCCAGTCAAACGGGATTGCCGAGCGGAAAAACCGTACTCTAACAGATTTGGTTAACGCCATGTTAGATACATCGGGTTTATCCAAGGCATTGTGGGGGGAGACTATATTGACGACATGTCATGTCCTGAATAAAGTTCCGACAAAGGATAATGAGATCACTCCCTATGAGAAATGAGCGAAGAGAAGGACAGCACTCTCGTACTTGCGTACTTGGGGCTGTTTGGCGAAAGTCAATGTGCCGATCCCCAAAAAGCGTAAGCTTGGACCAAAGACTGTGGACTGCGTTGATTTGGGCTACGCTAAGAATAGTGTTAGCTATAGATTTCTAGTAGTGAAATCTGAGGTACCTGACCAGAAGGTCGGTACAATTATGGAATCTAAGTATGCTACATTCTTCGAGGATATTTTTCCGATGAGAGATATGCAAACCGCTTCTAGACTGGAATTTGAGGAGACTCCTGCCATTCCTATGGAATATTATGAACAAACACATGATGAAAATCCAGAGGAGGATGACGAGGAAACCCTTGGTAGGGGCAAGAAACCTTTGGTGATGATTTCTTCGTGTACCTCGTGGATGACAATCCCACTTCTATTTCAGAAGCGCATGCCTCTCCAGAAGCTGACTATTGGAAGGATGCGGTCCGTAGCGAGATGGATTCCATCATAGCTAACGAGACATGGGAGATCACTGAAAGTCCCTATGGTTGCAAACCATTGGGATGTAAGTGGGTGTTAAAAAAGAAGCTTAGACTCGATGGTACGATTGAAAAGTACAAGGCTAGGCTTGTGGGCAAGGGCTATGACCAGAAAGAAGAGGAAGATTTCTTCGATACTTATTCACCCATGGCCAGACTGACCACCATTCGAGTATTACTCTCGTTGGCGGCCTCGCCTGGTCTTCTCGTCCACCAGATGGATGTTAAGACGGCTTTCTTGAATGGAGAGCTAGACGAGGAAATCTACATGCAACAGCCAGATGGCTTTGTGATAGATGGGTCGAAAGGAAAAGTATGTAGGTTGCTGAAATCTTTATATGACCTGAAACAAGCACCTAAGCAATGGCATGACAAGTTTAATACAACTCTGACATATGTTGGCTTCGTTGTTAATGAAGATGACAAATGTGTATACTATCGCCATGGTGGGGGCAAAGGAGTTATACAGTGCTTGGATGTTGATGACATACTAATATTCGGAACCAACCTCAAAGTCACTGAGGACGTCAAGTCATTTCTGTCTCACAACTTTGAGATGAAAGACCTTGGTGTGGCTGATGTTTTCTTGAACATCAAGCTAGTGAGAGATAATGAGGGTGGGATTACACTTGTGCAATCCCATTATGCTGAGAAGGTGTTGAGTCGTTTTGGATATTCGGATTGCAAACCATCTCAAACACCATATGATCCTAGCATGTTGATTCGAAAGTTCGAAGGCACGGCTAAAGATCAATTGAGATACCCTCAAATTATTGGTTCACTCATGTACCTAGCGAGCGCAACGAGGCCTGACATCGCGTTTGCTGAGCAAACTGAGCCGGTTTGTTTCCAAACCGGGTGATGTACATTGGCATGCTGTTGAAAGAGTTATGCGCTATTTGAAAGGTACGATGAACTATGGACTTCACTAAACCGGATACCCGTCGGTACTTGAAGGATATAGTGATGCGAATTGGATCTCTGATGCTAATGAGATGAAGGCCACAACTGGGTATATGTTTACTCTTGGAGGTGGCGCTGTTTCTTGGAAGTCTTGCAAGAAAAACGATCTTAACGAGGTCGACAATGAAGGCAGAATTAACAGCGTTAGACACATCTGGTGTCAAAGCAGGATGGCTTCGAGATCTTTTGATGGACTTGCCATTGGTTGAGAAGCCGGTTTCGTCTATCCTTATGAACTGTGACAATAAGACTATTATCACCAAGGCGAAGAGTTTAAAGGACAACATGAAGTCCAACAAACATAAGAATTAGATTAAAAATTGTCAGAAAATTAAGAAACTCCGGAGTGATAGCATTGGACTATGTCCAAACGGCTAAGAATCTGGCAGAGCCCTTTACAAAAGGGCTATCGCGTGTCGTGATAGATAATGCATCAAGGGAGATGGGTATGAGACCCACACGAGTTGCCATGGTGGTAACCCAACCTATGTGACCGGAGATCCCTTGAAGTAGGACCTTGGAAAACAAGCCAGTGGTGAACTTAGGAGAGTAACTTTACTAACCCACTCCGTTGGAGATGCAAAACTCTCAGATACTGTATAGTAGGATGACTACGGTCTTAATGTGTTCGAAAGCTTATGCTAGCAAGATGCTATCCTACAGTGCGATCTTTGGAGGAACACGCCTATATGAGCCCGACTGCTGGTCACAGTCTATGAGATTGGGATGATCTCTAGTAAGCTCGCGAATAGGCCAGGAGTGTGACTTATATGCTCCACCCGAGGGGTGAACCTTCGGCAGCCTAGTACTAGTAAGACATGTGGCGAAGCTACTTTACGCCAAACTGGCAATTCAAGGCATAGCCCATTGTTCAGTTGTGAAGGAGTGTAGCTACTTGCTCTAGGTGAAGTTCAACCTTAACCGTATTCACTAAAACACTAGTATATCGAAACAACAATTGGAACAGAGGACACAAAAGGGCCCTCGAGATCTGGTGGGGGATTGTTGAAATATTAGGCTGGGCCTAAGGTCCATCTAACGATTTCTAAAAATCTGTAAGGGCCCATGTGGGTTTAATTGGCACTAGGTCTAGTGGGAACTTTAGTCCCACCCCGGAAGTTGGAGAGGAGTTGGAACTCCTTATAAGGGTTTCTCTTCCACATGCTATTGGAGCTTGAGAATAGAAGAGGCCCTCACGCACTCCTTCTCCGCCACCCGCCTCACCACGCCACGCCACGCCTCGTCACGACGCGCCGCGGGTTGCGGGAATGAGCCGAGCCGAGCTGACACCTATGCGCTTATTTTTGCCGGTCAGTAACGGAGAGTTTCTGACAGTTGGCCATGATCTGAACGTCGGATCATGGGCTGTCACGGACTCGGACGTGGGTCGAGCCCACATCACCGCCCACCGTTGTTCCTTTGCTGCTGCTAACTCCGGCGACTCCATCCCGTTCACTGCGTACACGGTTGATGGGAGAGCGGGTCTCCGAAACCCCACCTCTCCGGATCCTGTACGGGAGAGGGGCGATTAGGTTTTTGGGAAGCGACTACGCGACTGCTCGCCTTTGTTCGTCCACTTCCTCTACGTCCGCATCGTTTTCATCATCACCATGTCTCAGTCCGCCGCTTACCGTCTTGCAACCGACAAGAAGGCTGTCGAGGACGCTGCTGCTGCCGTCACCGCCACCGCGGCTTCTGCATTGCCTACTGGAGGGTATAATGCGTTTATCTCTCTCTTGCTTATTTTCGTATTAGTAGTACTAATATTATGTGTAGATGTGTCTACCGTTTGCATAGTGCGTGCTTCTCTAGATCAGAATCAGTATGTCGTTAATTCTGTCAATGCCATGCTAGGGATTTATTTATGGACGAAATTAGCCGAAAAATTACAGGAGTACTACGGAGTAGTGGTTGTATGCGCACAGTTTTTTCTCTAGGGTCGACGCATTCTACTGACCAGCATTTTTAGCATGAGCAGCTCTGCGCGCTGTGCGATTCCGTACATTGGATCACTGGATTCACTAATTTGGAAGATTACCTGATATGCCCCACAAGTTGCTTTGGCAAGCATGTGAAAGGAAATGTGTAAATATATGCTACTACCTCTGTAACTAAATATAAGACGTTTTCAAAGTTCAATTTAAACTAAAAAACGTCTTATATTTAGTTAGGAGGTACTAAGTACAAAACAACTAAAACAAGTGCAAAGTAATAGTAAGAGTGTATTCGATTTATATTTTAAAGACAATATAACATTTAAAGCATGTAATATGATGCATGAAATAGATAGTTTTTTATTGCAGTTAACAAAATCCTATACTCCTATTTCACTACTAACATGCCATCACTAACTGGTTTCACCCGCAGCTGCACGGAGCATGCCATGTGCATGGGCGGATTTGGCACTACCCAACTCCTCGCCGACGCATAAGTGGACGGCCTCATCATCACAGACGAGAACCTGGAGTAGTTGCGACGCTTCAAGGACGGGATGAAGAGTCTCTTCCCGATGAGAGACCTCGGGTTGCCGACGTATTATCTCGGTTTCAAGGTGCACTAGTCCGATCACAACATCACCATTGATAAGGAGGCATACGCCGCTAAGCTGCTAGACAAGGCGGGCATGACCGGCTGCAACCTGTGCAATGTGCCGCTCGTGACAAACTTCAAGCAGAGCAAGGTGATCTCAGTGCCGCTCATCACTGCCGCGTTCTACCAGACCATCGTCGGATCTGGTGCACACTTGTCCTGACACTACATATGCAGTGGGTTTTATAAGCCACGTCATGGAGGACCAACAACGGAGCACCTCGCTGCAGTGAAACATGTGCTCCGGTACATCATTGGGACACACACCTACGGTTGGACGTTCTGCCTTGGGGATAGCCTGGAGCTCGTGGCTTCAATCACTCTGACATGGCAGTCTCGATGATAGGCACAGCACCTCACCACGCGACCCCATTCTGTCCGGTCCCGTCCGTTTAGGGTAAAAGGAACAAACGAAGCGGCCCAGCGCGCGACGGTTCGGACCCATCTGATCCGTTTTGTATCCGGGCCGACCCATTTCGAACGCAAACTTGCGCCGGGTTTGGGTCGCGGCGGACATCAAACGGACGCTCGCCTTGTCCGCGTCAGGGCCACGTGGCAGGCGGCCACCTACCTCCCATCCTTCCACATCAATGCGCACGCGCGGGCGGCCCCGCCTGTCATCCGCCCAGGCGAACGGTCATGGTCCTTCTTAAATGGGAACCCGTGGACCGGTCGTCGTTCACACTGCCCCACTCCACCCCGCGGCCTCCTCGAAACCCGACAACCCAGACCCCAAACCCTAGCCTCGAGCTCGCCGGCCGGCCGCCCGCAGCCATGGGGCTATGGAACTACGGCCGCAAAGGCAAGCACGACCACGAGGCTGGCTCCTCCTCGCGACGCTGCCGCGGCTCCGTGAAGAAGGAGGAGCCCGCATCCCCACCGCGTCGGGCCCCCGCGCCGCCCGCGTTCTCCATCGCGCCCACGGCCGCCGCCGAGTGCGACCGGCACTACATCGAGGCGGCCGTATGCCGCCGCTATTGGGAGACAAGGACGCCGCTACCCTGGAGCGACGTCCACCTCCCCAACAACTGGCACTTGTCGGCCGACCGCGTGCCGATCCCGCCGGTCCTGCTGAGCGGCCGTGCGCGCTGCCAGGAGATCGAGCGCCGCCGCCGCCTCCTCCCGGACGACCTCTACTACGACGAGAGGTACGCCCCCGACTCGCCCCTGTGGGACACTTGGTTCCGGGATGAGCACGACATGCGGCGGGCATCCTTCTTCGCCGGCACGTCGACGGGGCCGCGGCGGCCACGTGAGCACCGAGCGGCTGCTCCCCAGGCGCGCGGGCGTACGCGGGTGCGCGGCCTCACGCCCACGCCGTCGCCGTCACCATCTCCATCGCCACCACCACCTCCTCGCATGACGGCGGAGGAGGAGGCCCGTCTCATGGCGCGTGTCATTGAGGACTCATGCACACGCACGAGGAGCGCCAATGGGAGGGCCTCGAGGAGATGACGGCCCTCTCCACGGCCGGCGACGTCGCCATCCCCGAGCTGGAGATGGTGGCGAAGGAGGAGGTGATGGAGGAGCCGCCGGTGGCCGCGTTCCACCCGGGCCTGGTGGGCCAGGGGTGGAGCTGGTCGTGCATGGCAGAGCAGATGGCGACCGCCGTGGAAGGCGTGAACTGGTGCCCCACGCCGCCGCGGTCACCGGAGCGGGACGCCTCGACACGGGAGGAGGTGGTGCAGGCACCTGCCACCTTCCACCACGCCGCCCCCGTGCACCAAGGACCGTCGGCCCACCTGTGGACGCCGCCGGACTACGTCGACCTTGTCAGCGACGACGACGACACCGGCGGCCACTGAAGACGGCGACGGCCACGGCATCGACGGGCGCGGTAGGAGCGCGCGGGCGGCATTTTCTTATTTTGTTTTTATGTTAATTATGGAACAGGGCCGTTTAAGTGGACCGTGAAACTGGGCCGTTTTGTGGCCGTGACCCCTAAACTGCGTTTATTTACTTTTTTAGGCATTTTATTTAAGTTTTTTTTGTTTTTTTAATCACGTCCACCCCGGACATGATTTGGGGTGCGGCCGCGCGTTGGGCGCACCCACGACCCAACGGACAAACGCGACATGGACGAACCCATTGCCGCCCCAAAGGGACAAAATCCGGCCAAATCGGACGTCCGTTTGGGGTCGTGCGGTGGAGTTGGCCTTATTATTCCTCGGCGGAGCCCCATGAGCTGGTGGTCCCAGAAGCGGCCGGTGGTTGCTCTCTCCTCATGTGAGCCATAGTACAACACCATCTCCACCGCAGCTTGCGAGGGCTTCCAGTAGGCTCGTTTGCTGAGCGAGTTGCTAAATCAGGATGCTGGCGCCGTAAAGATCTTCATCGATAATAAGTCTGATATCCCTCTTGGTAAGAATCTGTTGCTGCAATATTGGTGCAAGCTCATTTATCTCCGATACAACTTCATTCATGAGAACATCCAAAGAGGAAAGGTGATGGTTGAGTTCATGCGGTCCAGCGGGCAGATGGTGGACACGTTTGTCGCACCTTGTTCCACTTGTTTCCCATCACTTGTTGGTTATTTATTGGCATGGTGGCTCGGCCATTCTCCCCAACAACTTCCTCCACTTCGTCATCCAATCCAATGGATTGTTTAGAGCTTGAGCCATCATTTTTGTTCAACCTCTTTTTGCCGACCTTGAGGCCTTCCACATGTTGATTCCACTTTGGTTGGCCATTCAATTCCATCCAACAATGGCTAAAACTTCTTGGTTTGTTGGTACAAATTGAAAGCCAACACCATCTATCAAATAATAAAGTAATGATGGTAATCCGGGATAAAAAAACTAGCAATGCAAATTATGACAAAACAAAGCAATTCAAGTTAAGTGACATTGGATTCCGATCCCACTTTGATTCTGGCCAAGCACGGAGCATGGTGGTCGACAAACTTGTTCATGCTGTCTTGGATGATGAACATCTATGTTGGAGAGATGCCACATTGTGGGTGGTGTTTGGAAGGACCACAATATCACCTAGAGGGGGGGGGGTGAATAATCATTTTAAAAACTTCTACATATTTGGCTTTATCCTAATGCAGAAATAAACTAAGCGGGTACTTTTCAAGCACAAATCCTAAATATACTAGTCTCAACTAAGTGCACCAACAACATCTATATAAACAAGATGATCACAATGATGATACTAGCAAGCACAAGTTACACAAACTTACATGAGCAATATCACAAGATATGAAAATGTTTGACAAAATATAGCAATCCACACTAATCAAAAGATATATCAATAGTAGCAAGTATGAATTGCGGATATAAAGTGTAGGCCTAAATAGTCTCTATAAAGAGATGGCCAAAAAATATAAAGAGGACAACAAGATAAAGTGAGTGCAAGATCTAGTGACCAAAATAAATCACAAGTAGGGAGATAGAGTCAAGGATAACTGAAGGCGCGGAGACAAGGATGTATCCCGATGTTCCCTTCCTTGGTGGGAAGCTAGTCACTGTTGGAGGGATGGTTGTTACCACGAAGGCACACCAACACCACAAAGGCTCACCCTATTCTCCTTGAGATATGACCATACATGTGATTCTCAAACACTAGTGGTAGACATGAAGGCGGGCTCAAAACCTTGATAGAATTTCCAGAGTGAAAATCACAAGTTGATTCCTCACCGGAGCACTCCTACCGCCTAGGAGTCTCCAACTTCTAAGAGTAACAACATCAAGGGGAAAATGCTGAAAACTTGCTCAAATCACAAATTGCTTGGTCAAGAGAGAGAGAGAGAGAGAGAGAGAGAGAGAGAGTCTACCAATGGGTGAAATCTCCCTCAAGAACTCTCATAAATCTCTCTGGACCTAGCATAGTCATTTGTACTCCCTCAAATCAATACAATCAAAGTAGGATGTAGGGAATTATCTCTTCGAGAGAGCCGAAACCTGGTTAAATTCTGTGTCCCTGTTACCATCGCACCAAGACTACCAGTTTGGGACCCACTCCACGAGATCTACTGGATTCGACTCCATCATTGGTGGCCCATGAAGGTCCCTCTGCGTAGCCGCAATGGTTCGATGGCACTCTGGATCAACGACCAATTCAGATCTGCCATGATTTTCTTGTAAAGACTGCTCTTCATCTTAGGCAGCATCACCCTCTTCGCGGACTCAGCTGGCCATCTCAGCCTGATCGAGAACTATGCCCCAAGACGGAACATTAGATTCGGGAACTTGTAGTATGCCGCGGACTCCCGTGGTGAACCTCTCTTTTTGAACTGGGTGTCAGACCAGGTCGAACAACGGATGGACACGCTCGTCCAAACCCTCGAGTCAGACCCGATGCTGGACAATGGCAAAGCCCACGTCTCAGATCCGACCTCAAGACATGATCTTAGCACCACTATAGATGACAAGAGTTCAGTCTGACTGTTGACGAAGAATCTGGGTCCATATCAGATTGGATCCCACGGAAATGTTCGTTGGTCCCGACCCTTGATCGCACCATGGACGAAAGCAAGAAAACCCTTCTGAATGAGATATAAGATCGAATTCATAAACTCGCGAACTCTGATGACCAAATCTTGATTTAAGATCGGATCTGGGAACAACCTGGAAAATTTGGAATTTTCGACCTACCCACCACCCACCTAGTCACCAATATCGAGGATCTAACTGACTTCGTCCTCGCAAGCACCTCCGATGAGGCAACTGACATGGACGATGACGTTGGAGAGTCTTCGAACAATGCAACACCGGCTGCCAAGCGCACATGCTGGTGGACTTCAACATCCACATATGATGTCTACATGGTGGACCCCCCCCCCAAGAACGGGGGAGGAGTCAACCCCAGTCAAAAACGACAGCGACAATGACAACAACAACAATGGGGAAGGCCACAACAGCGATGACAAGGATGATTACAACCCTGAGGACAATGCAGACAAATCATGGGCCCCTAAGACAAGGACAATTTGAACGAGTCTCTCGGCAACCCCAACTATAGTGTGCTGTGTGTAAGGCTGGTTAGCACTGGCAAAAGGATAAAATATATGTCTCAACGTCTTCGAGACAAAAAGAAATATCTGATCAACCGGTGAACCAAGCTCCTTCAATCCGATGAGGCACGCAAGGCTAAGTTGTGGCACATAGAGGCCAACAAGAACCCGCCGCACCTCCATAGGAATCTCCTCGAAGAGATGGACGCGATAGCCGACGACAACGACATATCCAGGCGCAAGTGGGCCGAAAACCTCGATCGACCCACCAAAAACTGACCTCTTCACATTAATGACAGACATGCCAGTGCTGACAAGCGCGCTCATGATGTACCAGAGCGCAGAAGTGAACGTAATCCCCCACATGGCGGCTCAAACCTAGCCCCGGGGGCTAAAGGCCTAAACGACCCGAGGAGTGATGTCTACTACTCAATTTTATTCTTGTAGACACGTATTAGGCCTCCAAGCGCAGAGTTTTGTAGGACAGTAGCAATTTTCCCTCAAGCGGATCACCTAAGGTTTATCAATTCGTAAGAGGCGTAGGATGAAGATAGTCTCTCTCAAACAACCCTGCAGCCAAATAATAAAAAAGTCTCTTGTGTCCCCAACACACCAAATACAATGGAAATTTGTATAGGTGCACTAGTTCGGCAAAGAGATGGTAATAAAAGTGTAGTAATGATAGTAGATATTGATTTTTGTAATAGGAACAATAAAAAATAGCAAGGTAGAAATTGATAAAACGGAGCATAAACGGTATTGCAATAATGCTTGAAAATTAGGCCTAGGGTCCTTACTTTCGCTAGTGCAATCTCTCAACAATGCTAATATAGTCGGATCACATAACCATCCCTCAACGTGCAACAAAGAATGACTCCAAAGTTCTTATCTAGCGGAGAACATAAGAATAAATTGTTTGTAGGGTACGAAACCACCTCAAAGCTATTCTTTTCGGTCGATCTATCCAAGAGTTCATACTAAAATAACACCAAAGCAAATTCAGATTCGTAATACTCAATCCAACACAAAGAACCTGAAAGAGTGCCCCAAGATTTCTACCGGAGAAACAAAGACAAGAACGTGCATCAACCCCTATGCATAGATTACCCCAATGTCACCTAGGGAATCCGCGAGTTGAGTGCCAAAAATATATCAAGTGAATCAATATGATACCCCATCACTAGTAGAAAAAGGGTCTAATGTTCAACTCATTAGTCCCGGTTTGTAAATGAACCGGCACTAATGTGACCATTAGTGCCGGTTCCAACGACTAGGCGGTCGGTGCTCATTAGTCCTGGTTCATGGCGAACCTTTAGTACCGATTTGTGCCATGAACTGGGACTAAAGAGGTGGTGGCAGGCTAGTGTCAGGCTGGAGCACCACCAACACCTTTAGTCCCGGTTCGTGGCACGAACCGGGACTAGAGAAGCACCTTTAGTCCCGGTTCGTATAACCAACCGGGACTAAAGATCATCCTATATAAACCCTTCGTCGAGCCCGAGCTCTCTGTTCTTCCCCTTTCCTCTCCTCTTTGTTTTCTTCCTCTCCTCTCGAGATCATCCTCCATTTTTACCAAAATTTGTCAAGATTTGAAGGCACCCCATCCATCCAAGTGATCACAATAGTTAGCAACTTTGTCCTTTCATCTCTCATTGCTAGATTAGCCATTGCAATGCTCTATAAGTATAGTGATTTTTTGGTTTTAGTTTGGGAGGAATTATATGTGGTAGTTTACTTGATTTATATGCAATTTGAGCTCAAAATAACTCTTAGTTTGCATATGTAGGTGTGGTTTACTTAGTGCCTTCCTGTCTCCGTCCTAACCACCATCGATCGCCCGCACCGTCCCATAGCTGGCACCACCTTGTGGTGAGCCTCTTGTTCTTATCTTTTTTATATAAAAAAAATCATGTTTGTGTGATTTAGATATATAGTTACTTGTACAATTTACCTGTACGTTGTTTGTTATACATAGTGCCATGGTTTTGATATCCGTCCCCGTCGGCCCTCGTCCGGTTTATGATTTGGATGTGGTATATTCTCTTTTATAACTATTTGTTGCATTTCGTGTTTATGACAAATTATGCCCATCAAGTTGACATAGATATTTTTATCTAGGAGGTATGTGAACCGGAAATTCCAACCAACCCTATTGTCGAGAGGTTAAATTTAGTTGAAAAAGAGAACGAGTATTTGAAAGAAAAATTGAAAAGAACTGAGGAGGAGAAGATGGAATTGGAGTTGCATGTTGCCGATGTCGTCGATGATAACAAGATCAAGGGGAGAAAATGCGCTTGAAGATTAGAAAGATTAGAAAATATGCCATCGATAGTGAGGCTTGGTATCATTATGCTGTTGGATCAATTGTTACCTTAGTTGCGATCTTGATCGCATTTTTTGTTGCATTTAAATGATCTAGCTAGAGAGTTTGTATGTTGTCTTATGAGGATAATTGTTTATGAACTTTATGTATGAACTTGTATTAATTTGGTCTTTTCAGTGTTGTGTAATAAAGATGAGCCGGCAATGGATGTACGATGACCGATTCTCTCCCCAATTCGTTAAAGGCGTGCATACTTTTCTGCTTGCGGCTGAGAAAAACAAGCGGGCGGATGGTTTTATGTCTTGTCCATGTGCTGGCTGTAAGAATGACCACAATTACTCTAACTCAAGAACCATTCACTGGAACCTGTTTGAGTCCGGTTTCATGCCCCACTATAATGTTTGGACCAAGCACGGAGAAAGAGGGGTTATGATGGAAGACAATGAAGAAGAAGAGGACGACGACAACTATCCTGGCCATGGGTTCCCTGGATACGTGATACGTCTCCAACGTATCTATAATTTTTTATTGCTCCATGCTATATTATCTTCTGTTTTGGACATTATTAGGCTTTATTATACACTTCTATATTATTTTTGGGACTAACCTATTAACCGGAGGCCCAACCCAAAATTGCTGTTTTTTTGCCTATTTCAGAGTTTCGCAGAAAAAGAATATCAAACGGACTCCAAATGGAATGAAACCTTCGGGAACGTGATTTTCGGAACGAACGTGATCCAGAGGACTTGGACCCTACGTCAAGAAAGCTACCAGGAAGCCACGAGGTAGGGGGCGCGCCCTCCACCCTCGTGGGCCCCATGTTGCTCCATCGACGTACTCCTTCCTCCTATATATACCTACGTACCCCCAAACTACCAGATACGGAGCCAAAAACCTAATTCCACCGCCGCAACCTTCTGTACCCATGAGATCCCATCTTGGGGCTTGTTCCGGAGCTTCGCCGGAGGGGGCATCGATCATGGAGGGCCTCTACATCAACACCATAGCCTCTCCGATGATGTGTGAGTAGTTTACCTCAGACCTTCGGGTCCATAGTTATTAGCTAGATGGCTTCCTCTCTCTTTTTGGATCTCAATACAATGTTCTCCCCCTCTGCGATGATGTGTGAGTAGTTTACCTCAGACCTTCGGGTCCATAGTTATTAGCTATTTCTTTTTCCGTTTTTATTTTGTTTTCTTTACTTTGCATCTTTATCACAAAAATACCAAACATATTATCTTATCATATCTCACTCTCGTAAGTGATCGTGTAGGGATTGACAACCCCTTATCGTGTTGGTTGCGAGGATTTATTTGTTTGTGTAGGTGCGAGGGACTTGTGCGTGGCCTCCTACCGGATTGATACATTGGTTCTCAAAAACTGAGGGAAATACTTACGCTACTTTGCTGCATCACCCTTTCCTCTTCAAGGGAAAACCAACGCAGTGCTCAAGAGGTAGCAAGAAGGATTTCTGGCGCCGTTGCCGAGGAGGTCTACACAAAAGTCAACATACCAAGTACCCATCACAAACCCTTATCTCCCGCATTACATTATTTGCCATTTGCCTCTCGTTTTCCTCTCCCCCACTTCACCCTTGCCGTTTTATTCGCCCTCTCTTTTTCCGTTCGCCTCTTCTTCGCTGGCTTGTCGTTATGGCTAGTCCCTTATCAACTTCGTTGTCCCCTGAGTTTGAAGTCTTTCACTTCAAACAAAGACGAGGAGAAAACTTTAAAGATGCCTGGTTTAGAATGATGGAGTCTTACCGTAATTGTACCTTTGAAGTAAACCTTAGAATTTTGCCTCGCAATTTTTATGTTGGATTAAATATGTCTCATAGACAACTCTTGGATTGCGTTGCCAAAGGCAATTTTATTGAAATTGATCCCCATATTGCGCATGAAGCTATAGAAGGTATAGTGGGAACACTACCTCAACAAAAGAGGCCTCATCATACCCAGGAAGAGACACAAGTTTTTGAAAAAATTTGCGACATAACTAAGAATTTACAAAAGTCTCTTGAACCTCTTAAGAACGTTAGCGGAAATATTCGCTGCATGAATATGTTGATTACTCTTTGCAATAAGCGGTTGGATCCTTTAGATCTAAAAATTTCTGAATATGAAGGGAAACATAAAGAACCTCCCGGATTCGAGCTTGATTCCGCTAAAAAATTGAAAGCCAAAGATGGCAAGACCTAGATCTATCCTTGCTTTTATGCCTAGCTAGGGGCGTTAAATGATAGCGCTTGTTGGGAGGCAACCCAATTTTATTTTTAGTTTTTTCTTTTTGCTTCTATTTAGGAATAAATATTTGTTCTAGCCTCTGGTTAGATGTGTTTTTATGTTTTAATTAGTGTTTGTGCCAAGTTAAACCTATAGGATCTTCTTGGATGATAGTTATTTGATCTTGCAGAAAATTCCAGAAACTTTCTGTTCACGAAAATAATTGTTAAAAATCACCAGAACGTGATAAAATATTGATTCCAATTGCTGCTGATCAATAAACAAATTTTCTAGGTCGTCCTATTTTGGATGATGTTTTGGAGTTCCAGAAGTTTGCGTTAGTTACAGATTACTATAGACAGTTCTGTTTTTGACAGATTCTGTTTTTCGTGTGTTGTTTGCTTATTTTGACGAATCTATGGCTAGTAAAATAGTTTATAAACCATAGAGAAGTTGGAATACAGTAGGTTTAACACCAATATAAATAAAGAATGAGTTCATTACAATACCTTGAAGTGGTCTTTTGTTTTCTTTCGCTAACGGAGCTCACGAGATTTTCTGCTGAGTTTTGTGTTGTGAAGTTTTCAAGTTTTGGATGAAAGATTTGATGGATTATGGAACAAGGAGTGGCAAGAGCCTAAGCTTGGGACGCCCATGGCACCCCCAAGATAATCTAAGGACACCTAAAAGCCAAAGCTTGGGGATGCCCCGGAAGGCATCCCCTCTTTCGTCTACTTCCATCGGTAACTTTACTTGGAGCTATATTTTTATTCACCACATGATATGTGTTTTGCTTGGAGCATCTTGTATTATTTGAGTCTTTATTTTTTAGTTTACCACATTCATCTTTGATGTACACACCTTTTGAGAGAGACACACATGATTCAGAAATTATTAGAATACTCTATGTGCTTCACTTATATCTTTTGAGTTATATAGTTTTTGCTCTAGTACTTCACTTATATCTTTTAGAGCACGGTGGTGGATTTGTTTTATAGAAACTATTGATCTCTCATGCTTCACTTAGATTATTTTGAGAGTGTTAAATAGCATGGTAATTTGCTTAAATAATCCTAATATGCTAGGTATTCAAGATTAGTAAAAACTTTCTTATGAGTGTGTTGAATACTAAGAGAAGTTTGATGCTTGATGATTGTTTTGAGACATGGAGGTAGTGATATTAAAGTTGTGCTAGTTGAGTAGTTGTGAATTTGAGAAATACTTGTGTTGAAGTTTGCAAGTCCCGTAGCATGCACGTATGGTAAACGTTATGTAACAAATTTGAAACATGAGGTGTTCTTTGATTGTGCTCCTTATGAGTGGCGGTCGGGGACGAGCGATGGTCTTTTCCTACCAACCTATCCCCCTAGGAGCATGCGCGTAGTGCTTGGTTTTTGATGACTTGTAGATTTTTGCAATAAGTATGTGAGTTCTTTATGACTAATGTTGAGTCCATGGATTATACGCACTCTCACCTTTCCACCATTGCTAGCCTCTTCGGTACCGTGCATTGCCCTTTCTCACATTAAGAGTTGGTGCAAACTTCGCCGGTGCATCCAAACCCCGTGATATGATACGCTCTTTCACACATAAACCTCCTTATATCTTCCTCAAAACAGCCACCATACCTACCTATTATGGCATTTCCATAGCCATTCCGAGATATATTGCCATGCAACTTTCCACCATTCCGTTTATCATGACACGTTCATCATTGTCATATTGCTTTGCATGATCATGTAGTTGACATAGTATTTGTGGCAAGGCCACCATTCATAATTCTTTCAT
Source organism: Triticum aestivum (assembly GCF_018294505.1). Classification (NCBI taxonomy): domain Eukaryota; kingdom Viridiplantae; phylum Streptophyta; class Magnoliopsida; order Poales; family Poaceae; genus Triticum; species Triticum aestivum. The sequence goes on from NC_057802.1 coordinate 100,427,736, forward strand.
ACATTTCACTCTTGGTTCATTGCATATCCAGGTACACCGCCGGAGGCATTCACATAGAGTCATACTTTGTTCTAGTATCGAGTTGTAATCATTGAGTTGTAAATAAATAGAAGTGTGATGATCATCATTTTCTAGAGCATTGTCCCAAGTGAGGAATAAAAAAAAAGAGAAAGGCCATAAAAAAAGAAGGCCCCAAAAAATGAGAGAAGGGACAATGTTACTATCCTTTTACCACACTTGTGCTTCAAAGTAGCACCATAATCATCATGATAGAGAGTCTCTTGTTTTGTCACTTTCATATACTAGTGGGAATTTTTCATTATAGAACTTGGCTTGTATATTCCAACAATGGGTCTCCTCAAGTGCCCTAGGTCTTCGTGAGCAAGCAAGTTGGATGCACACCCACTTAGTTTCTTTTGTTGAGCTTTCATATATTTATAGCTCTAGTGCATCCGTTGCATGGCAATCCCTACTCCTTGCATTAACATCAATCGATGGGCATCTCCATAGCTCATTGATTAGCCTCGTTGATGTGAGACTTTCTCCTTTTTTGTCTTCTCCACATAACCCCCATCCTCATATTCTATTCCACCCATAGTGCTATATCCATGGCTCACGCTCATGTATTGCGTGAAGGTTGAAAAAGTTTGAGATTACTAAACTATATGATTTTGTAGGGATGAACTTTCTTTGGCCATGTTATTTTGAGAGGACATAATTGCTTAGTTAGTATGCTTGAAGTATTATTATTTTTATGTCATTATTGAACTTTTATCTTGAATCTTTTGGATCTGAATATTCATACCACAATTAAGAAGAATTGCATTAAAATTATGCCAAGTAGCATTCCACATCAAAAGTTCTGTTTTTATCATTTACCTACTCGAGGACGAGCAGGAATTAAGCTTGGGGATGCTTGATACGTCACCAACGTATCTATAATTTTTGATTGCTCCATGCTATATTATCTTCTGTTTTGCACATTATTGGGCTTTATTATACACTTTTATATTATTTTTGGGACTAACCTATTAACCGGAGGCCCAGCCCAAAATTGTTGTTTTTTGCCTATGTCAGAGTTTCGCAGAAAAATAATATCAAACTGAGTCCAAACGGAATGAAACCTTCGGGAACGTGATTTTCGGAACGAACGTGATCCAGAGGACTTGGACCCTACGTCAAGAAAGCTACCAGGAAGCCACGAGGTAGGGGGGCGAGCCCTCCACCCTCGTGGGCCCCACGTTGCTCCACCGACGTACTCCTTCCTCCTATATATACCTACGTACCCCCAAACTACCAGATACGGAGCCAAAAACCTAAGCCACCGCCGCAACCTTCTGTACCCGTGAGATCCAATCTTGGGGCCTGTTCCGGAGCTCCGCCGGAGGGGGCATCGATCACGCAGGGCTTCTACATCAACACCATAGCCTCTCCGATGATGTGTGAGTAGTTTACCTCAGACCTTCGGGTCCATAGTTATTAGCTAGATGGCTTCCTCTCTCTTTTTGGATCTCAATACAATGTTCTCCCCCTCTCTTGTGGAGATCTATTCGATGTAATCTTCTTTTGCGGTGTGTTTGTTGAGACCGATGAATTGTGGGTTTATGATCAAGTTTATCTATGAACAATATTTGAATCTTCTGAATTCTTGTATGTATGATTGGTTATCGTTGCAAGTCTCTTTGAATTATCAGTTTGGTTTGGCCTACTAGATTGATCTTTCTTGCAATGGGAGAAGTGCTTAGCTTTGAGTTCAATCTTGCGGTGTCCTTTCCCAGTGACAGTAGGGGCAGCAAGGCACGTATAATATTGTTGCCATCGAGGATAACAAGATGGGGTTTTTATCATATTGTAGGAGTTTATCCCTCTACATCATGTCATCTTGCTTAAGGCGTTACTCTGTTCTTATGAACTTAATACTCTAGATGCTTGCTAGATAGCGGTCGATGTGTGGAGTAATAGTAGTAGATGCAGGCAGGAGTCGGTCTACTTGTCTCGGACGTGATGCCTATATACATGATCATACCTAGATATTCTCATAACTATGCTCATTCTATCAATTGCTCAACAGTAATTTGCTCACCCACCGTAAATACTTATGCTCTCGAGAGAAGCCACTAGTGAAACCTATGGCCCCAGGGTCTATTTTCCATCATATTAATCTTCCAACACTTAGCTATTTCTTTTGCCGTTTTTATTTTGTTTTCTTTACTTTGCATCTTTATCACAAAAATACCAAAAATATTATCTTATCATATCTATCAGATCTCACTCTCGTAAGTGACCGTGTAGGGATTGACAACCCCTTATCGCGTTGGTTGCGAGGATTTATTTGTTGTGTAGGTGCGAGGGACTCGTGCGTGGCCTCCTACTGGATTGATACCTTGGTTCTCAAAAACTGAGGGAAATACTTACGCTACTTTGCTGCATCACCCTTTCCTCTTCAAGGGAAAACCAACGCAGTGCTCAAGAGTTAGAAATACGATGGTACAACAATGGGGGAAGAAGCTGAAGAAGAGGCATCAGATGAGCCTGCCGATGATCTAGGTCGGGCCATTGCCGATGCAAAGAGAAACTGCGCAACTGAGAAGGAGAGGCTGAAGTTGCAGCGCATGTTAGAGGATCACAAAAAATTGTTGTACCCAAATTCCGAAGCTGACAAGAAAAAGCTGGGCACCACACTGGAATTGCTGCAATGGAAGGCAGAGAATGGTGTATCTGACAAGGGATTTGGAAACTTGCTGATAATGTTAAAGAAGATGCTTCCACAGGACAACGAATTGCCCGAGAGTACGTACGAAGCAAAGATGGTTGTCTGCCCTCTTGGATTAGAGGTGCATAAGATACATGCATGCCCTAATGACTACATCCTCTACTGCGGTGAGTATGAGGATTTGAACACATGCCCGGTATGCGGTGCATTGCGCTATAAGATCAGCCGCGATGACCCTGGTGATGTCGAGGGTGAGCGCCCCAGGAAGAAGATTCCTGCCAAGGTGATGCGGTATGCTCCTACAATACCATGGTTTAAACGTTTGTTCCAAAACAAAGGGCATGTCAAGTTGATGCGATGGCACAAACAGGACCGTAAGAAAGACAGGAAGTTGAGAGTGCCCGCTGACGGGTCGCAGTGGAGAAAAACCGAGAGGAAGTGGGGGTACTTTGCAGATGACGCAAGGAACTTATGGTTGGTCTAAGCGCGGATGGCATTAATCCTTTTGGGGAGCAGAGCAGCAATCATAGCACCTGGCCTGTGACTCTATGTATGTATAACCTTCCTCCTTGGTTGTGCATGAAGCGGAAGTTCATTATGATGCCAATGCTCATCCAAGGCCCTAAGCAACTCGACAACGACATTGATGTGTACCTAAGGCCATTAGTTGAAGAACTCTTACAGCTGTGGAATAGAAAGGGTGTACATGCGTGGGATGAGCTCGATCAGGAAGAATTTGATCTACATGCGTTGCTGTTTGTGACCATCAATGATTGGCCTGCTCTCAGTAACCTTTCAGGATAGACAAACAAGGGATACCGCGCATGCACGCATTGTTTGGATGATACCGACAGTATATATTTGGATAATTCTAAGAAGAATGTGTACCTAGGACATCGTACATTTCTTTCAAGCAGGCATCCCGTAAAAAAGATTGGCAAGCATTTCAAAGGTGAGGCAGATCACCGGACAAAGCCTCGCCAACGTACTGGTGATGATGTACATGATATGGTCAAGGATTTGAAGGTAATCTTTGGAAAGGGTCCTGGCGGACAACCTGTTCCGAATGACGTTGACGGACGCGCACCCATGTGGAAGAAGAAATCTATATTTTGGGACCTACCCTATTGGAAAGACCTAGAGGTCCGCTCTGCAATCGACATGATGCACGTGACGAAGAATGTTTGCGTGACCCTGCTTGGCTTCTTGGGCGTGTATGGGAAGACAAAAGATACACCAGAGGCACGGGAGGACCAACAACTTATGCACGAAAAAGATGGCATACATCAGGGTCATGCCAGCTATGCTCTTACCAAAGAAGAGAAGGAAATCTCCTTTGAATGCCTGCTCAGTATGAAGGTCCCGTCCGACTTCTCGTCGAATATAAAGGGAATAATAAATATGGCAGAGAAAAAGTTCCAGAACCGAAAGTCTCATGACTGCCACGTGATTATGACGCAACTGCTTCCGGTTGCATTGAGGGGGCTTCTACCGGAAAACGTTCGATTAGCCATTGTGAAGCTATGTGCATTCCTCAATGCAATCTCTCAAAAGGTAATCGATCCAGAAATTATACCAAGGTTAGAGAATGATTTGGTGCAATGTCTTGTCTGTTTCGAGTTGGTGTTCCCACCATCCTTCTTCAACAGCATGACGCACTTCCTAGTTCACCTATGCGAAGAGATTGCTGTTCTGGGTCCTGTATTTCTACACAATATGTTCCCCTTTGAGAGGTTCATGGGAGTCTTAAAGAAATATGTTCATAACCATGCTAGGCCAGAAGGAAGCATCTCCAAGGGCCATGAAAATGAGGAGGTCATTGAGTTTTGTATTGACTTTATTCTTGGCCTTAAGCCGATTGGTGTTCCTGAATCGCGGCATAAGGGCAGACTGGGTGGAAATGGCACGCTAGGACCGAAACAAATAATATGTATGGACGGGCATTCTCTCACTCAAGCACACTACACAGTTCTACAAAATTTCGCCTTGTTGGTGGCTCCGTATATGGAGGAACACAAGAATATTCTATGCTCCAAACACCCGGAGCAGTTTGACAACTGGATTACACGTGAACAAACGGGGACTTTCGCCAGTTGGTTGCGGACACGTGCCATGCATGACGACGCTGTTGAAGCTGACTTTTACTTGCTTTCCCAGTTACCATCTTCGAATATAATGACTTCCAAAGGGTACGAGATAAATTGGAATACATTTTACATGATCTCACAAGATAAGAAGAGCACCAACCAAAATAGTGGTGTCCGCTTTGTTGCAGCAACCAGGAGGGGAAAGGACACATATTATGGTTACATAGAGGAGATATGGGAACTTGACTATGGACGTGGTTTGAAGGTCCCTTTGTTTTGGTGCAAATGGCAATCTGACATGAGTTGGGGTAACGGAAGACCCGCAGTATGGAATGACAACAGTGGATCTCAACAATCTTGCGTACGCAGACGAACCATTCGTCCTAGCCAATGATGTGGCACGGGTTTTCTATGTGAAGGACATGTCTACCAAGCCGGGAAAAAGAAAAGATAAGGAAGTGAATACATCATACGATGAGCCAAAGCGCCACATAGTTCTTTCAGGGAAAAGAAACATCATGGGAGTGGATGACAAGATAGACATGTCAGAAGATTATAAAAAGTTTCATGAAATTTCTCCCTTCACAGTGAATATTGACCCGAGCATCCAGTTAAATGATGAAGATTGTCCATGGTTACGACGCAAAGGGACACACGCGAAGAAAAAGTTTCACACCCAAAGATCCCACTCTGGGATGTGACCGGCTTCACTGTCATCACTTTCGTCTCTAGTGAGTTTCCGGACTTATATATCTGGAAAGTCCCACTTTGGACAATCCGCAGGGAATCTTTGTAATAATTAGGGTGCTTATGTGTTTTGGAATTTGAAACGTGTAATTTTTTGCTTCGGACAAACGTCATCAATTTCCAACCCTTTCTGACTTCATTTGCTATTTTTCAGCTCATTTACTTATTTTTTGAGCTAAATGACCCTGAAATTGAAAAGCACTACAAAATGAACTCTGAAAAGGTTGAAAGTTGGCATGGTATCATCATTTCACCCACATAGCATATGCTAAAAAGTTGAGAGGGTTATGACAAAAACTGGATCCACTTCGTGTACAAAATGGACAATCTCTTTTGAAGTATTAGGGTTTCGGACGAAAACTCATCTGTTACAAAGGCATTTCATTTTTTAAACTTATTTCAACTCCCGACTTTTTGTGCGTTCAGTATGCACCATTCAAAGCCACGTCATCAATTTTCAACCCTTTCTGTATTCATTTGCTATTTTTCAGCTCAGTCACTGATTTTTTTTGAGCTAAAGGACCCTGAAATTGAAAAGCACTACAAATGAACTCTGAAAAGGTTGAAAGTTGGCATGGTATCATCATTTCACCCACATAGCATGTGCTAAAAAGTTGAGAGGGTTATAGCAAAAACTGGATGCACTTCGTGTACAAAATGGACAATCTCTTTCGAAGTATTAGGGTTTCGGACGAAAACTCATCCGTTACAAATGCATTTCATTTTTTAACTTATTTCAACTGAAGACTTTTTGTGCGTTCAGTATGCACCATTCAAAGCCACGTCATCAATTTTCAACCCTTTCTGACTTCATTTTCTATTTTTCATGCATTTACTTATTTTCAGAGTAAATGACTCTGAAATTGAAAAGCACTACAAATGAACTCTAAAAAGGTTGAAAGTTGGCATGGTATCATCATTTCACCCACATAGCATGTTCTAAAAAGTTGAGAGGGTTACGGCAAAAACTGGATCCAGTTCGTGTACAAAATGGACAATCTTTTTCGAAGTATCAGGGTTTCGAACGAAAACTCATATGTTACAAAGGTATTACAATTTTTAAATAACCTAAGTATTACCAAATTGAATATAATGATAAAACACACTAATATTAAACATAATAAAAAGAATCACTAAAAATCTATTTTTAAAGTAATGTTATTCACAAACTATTGATTCACACAAATTTCAAATAATTCAAATTTAAACTATTCAAATTTGAAAACTACTAGCACTAATAGAAAGTTTATAATTTTTTTACCTAAAGCAAAATATTCACAAAGAAACTCTAAATAAAGCAGAAAACAACTCAGAAATAAAATAAAATAAATAACACAGAAAAAATGAAAAAAGCCCGCCTACTCGGCCACAACGGCCTGCATACGACTAGAAACCCAACCTGTAGTTGGGCCAGGATGCAGGCCCGCAAGGCCCAGTAGTCCCACAGGACAGCGCAACAGTGCTAGGCCCAGAAGCCTGCTTTGGAGACGAGATCGAAGGAGCAGCCGCGGCCGGGTTTATAAACCAGTGCGGCTACCCTTCGCTCGGCGAGGTGGGACTAAACTTCTGCACTGCACACACGGGAAGCACATGCCTTTAGTCTCGGTTGGTGGCTCCAACCACGACTAAAGACCCCCCCCTTTAATCCCGGTTGGAGCCACCAACCGGGACTAAAGTCCTGCGCTTCCCGCCGCTTGGCTTGGACAAAATAGACCTTTAGTCTCGGTTGGTGGCTCCAACCGGGACTAAAGACCCCTCCTATAAATATTGACACATCAAAAATTTGCAGTTTCATCTTCTTCTCTTCGTCCTCTCCTCTGCTTCGTCGACATCGTCGCCGCCCCGGCCCGTCGCCGCCCCGTCGCATCGCCTCGCCGGCCGTCGCCCGCTATGAGCCCCTGCCACCATGGCCACGCCAATCGAACCCGCACACACACACACAATGAATTATTTTCTATTTTTCTATTTTTTTTATTTTTTTATACTTTTAGATGAATGTATATATAAATGTTAGATGAATTAGATATATATAAATGTTAGATGATTTTTTATGATGAATGTTAAATGAATTTTTTAGATATATATAAATGTTAGATGAATGTTTTTTTAGTTTTTTATACTTTTAGTTATAGAAATGTTAGATGAATTAGATATATATAAACGTTAGATGAATGTTTTTTTAGTTTCTTAATGAATTTTTACATATATATGTCAAAGTTTGATCATATGTCAAAGTTTGAATTTTGACATAAGCAACAATATTTGATCATATGTCAAAGTTTGAATTTTGACATAAGCAACAATATTTGATCATATGTCAAAGTTTGACTTTTGACATAGATTTGTCAAGAATGCCCCCATTATGGATGTGCACAAGTTGATCCAATTTTTTCTGATCTCATATATATATATATATATATATATATATATATATATATATATATATATATATTTTCTATATGTCACATTGTCTGTCAAAGTACTGAAGAAATCCGTGGCTTCATCATTAGCCGGAAGTAACAAGCGTATGATGTTACGAAGCTCTTCAAAGTTGTTTTTGGAACGGAGTTCTGGATAGGATAATTCGCTTTTGGTACAAATTTCAGCAAAGCCTTCCAAATAGCGATATTCGGAAGGCTCTTGTTGAACTTCGTACCAAAAAGCTAATTGTCCTATCTGGGACTCCGTTCCAAAACAACTTGGAGAGCTTCGTACCATTATGCGTCTGTTACTTCCGGCTAATGATGAAGCCATGGTTTTTTTGAATCCTTTGACACTAGACAATGTGACATATAGAAGGGTAGATGAGATAAGGAAAAATATGGACCATTTTCTGCACATCCAGAATGGCGCCATTTTGTTAAATCTCTTAAAGGTTAAGAGAATCCGTTATGATTTTGAATCCTGTTCCTATAGCCAGGGACTAAAGGTTTTCCTCGTATATAAGAAATCACAATCTAATCATTTAAAAAATGTTACATTTGCATAGAATTTGTTCTCGATGTCAACGATGCCCGGCCCGCATCCTCGCCATCGACCCGTTCCCGACGATGTCCTGCTTCAGAGGAGCCATGTCCAGGACTAGGCTCCGTCAGGCTGGCACTGGGAGGTGCTACCTTCAGGGGCGCGCCGCTTGGTGAGGAACCCGGCCCCGGGTCCCATCGTCAACCCGGAGCTCCTTTGGTGGCGTTCGCGTGGGCCACTTTCAGCGCAGAGGGAGCCGGCCCCGCCGGAGGTGGTACGTCGCCGTGTCAGGGAGGAGGATGAGCACATCTGTCGCTACATGGCTGCGTTGGACGTCAGGTTCTCCAATACCTGGCAGGTTCTTCGGGGATCTCACCCAAGCTATGATCCTGTGATGGTTCCTTCTCTTTCGGTGTCCACAGCCTGCACCTCACGAACCGCGAGTGAACTAGGTTATTTGATAGTATTCGATATGTATTAGCTAGCTAGTGATGTATTCGAGATATTCGAGACGATGTATTCGAGATTATATTATTTCATAATATTTAAGACGATGTATTCAAGATTATATTCGATGATGTATATTAATTATCTGGATTATTCGAGATGCATATTATATGTACTATGATTCAATTTTTCCTTATTGATTGCATGCATGCATTCTAATTTGAATACTAAATTGTTTTATATTTCTTATGGATTAGTTAAATGAAAGCTATGGCGGACAATCCCGGCAGAGAAGGAGAAGAGGCCATGTTCGAGATCATACGCTCCCCGAGCCGGCCGGATGAGAATGAAGAAGATGACGGCTCACAATATCTAAACAATACCTGGAAGGGTGATATGATATTCGATGGAGACGAATGAATAGATGAAGTCCAGAACTATGATGATCTTCAAATAACAAATACCGGCGAGGTATATTTATAGAAGCAGGCATCTAGTGACCATATATATATATATATATATATATATATATATATATATATATATATATATATATATATATATATATATAATATCCACTAATCGTTGTTTTCAGATACGGTTGCAGTGACAGTACCAATATATATACGGTAGCGCTAAAGTGCGCCTGAGCGCAGAAGTGCTAATCATACACTCCGCCCGCTGTGCTCTCTCTCGCGATTGCTAATCCTAGTAAAATTGAAGGGAAATAAAGTAACATAATTTAATTGATTACTAGCTGCAACGCAAATCGGCCAACATGCTAACCACGGTCAAATTTCTGGCAAGCATCGTAACGAAATTAAATGAGTTACGATTGCCATGCACCATTCCATGCAAAACAGCCAACCTATTTTCCTTTATATATGCTCCCTCGTAAATGAAGTTGTGCACGTAGTAAAGGTTCCATGAAAAAAGATCATTAGGTCCTTCTAGTAAATGCTTTACTACACAAGTTGAAATAATGCCTTTACTATATAGAGTGCATGCTGTTACTACACAAATGGATGAGATTACTGCCAACTAGCATGGACCTAGGAATCGTAAACCATACAACTAGATTACAATTGATGGATGTCGAATTACGTTTCATCTGAAGCGACCTGGGATGGCTAGTAATGCTTTTACTACAAAGAGTGCATGCTATTACCACACACATGCATGCTCTTACCACACAAAGACAAAATTTTACAATTAACTAGTATGGCTCCATTAATGGTAGTACTGTATATAGGAATAGTAAACCATATGGCTCGATTACTGTTGATGGATTCCAAATCATTGTTGATTGCTAAATGCACGTGGGATGGCTAGTAAATGCTTTTACTACAAAGAGTGCACGTTATTACTATATAGTGCATGTTATTACCACACAGAGATAGTTTCTTCTACTTTCAACTAGTATGGACTTGAGAATCGTAACACATATGGTTAAAATTACTACTGAGGGATGGCAAATTACGGTTGATTTGCTAATGCAACGTGGGATGGGAACCTGCACGCACCAGGGAGGGTCGGTTTAGTTAGTCTAGCCAGCCAGAGCGCGGTGGAACTTGCAACATGGGTTAGCGCGCACGATAAACCATTTTACGCTCAAGCACAGTTTAGCATACCTATATATATACAGCCGGTCTATTCTGCTAATATTAGCAGAATAACTATTCTGATAACACTTCCGCATTGCACGCTCAAAACAAGTGCACGTCATTGTTTGAACCAAGTGTGCTGCAGTACTCACACGAGTGAACTTCGCGTCGGAAAAAACTGCACGCTTGTATTTTTTGGTACCTTTTTTGCTCTAGTTTTTAACCATTTGTCGCAATGAGGCGTGTAATATACCGTTGAAAAGCTATGGATTAGGCGCAACTTCGCCATGTTGAACACTTTTCGAGATTCCTCGCGGTTTAAGAGAAATTTCAAAAATGGTGCGGCCCATGAAGAGTGGCAGCGAGCGTTTTTTCGCGATTTCTTCTAAACCGCTCGTCGGAACGAAGCAAATGATATACCGTTGGAAAGAGATCGTCGAGGTGCATCTTTTTCATATCTATTATTTTCTATAATTCATTACGGTTTAAGAGCAGTTTCAAATTTACTAAATCGCGGAATTCTGTTTTTCAATTTTTTTTAATTTTTTGGTACTGTTTTCGCTCCAGTTTTCTAACCGTTTGTCGAAACGATGCTTGTCATACGCCGTTGAAAAGCTATGGACGAGGCGCAACTTTCATATGCGGTAATGTTTTTGAGATTTCTTACGGTTTTAAGTTAATTTTAGAAATCGTGCGGCGGACGACGAGTAGCAGCGGCGGTTTTTCGCTAAATTTTTCCGAACCGCTGGTCGAAATGATTCAAATCATACGCCGTTGGAAAGATATCGACGAGACGCAACTTTTTCAGTAGAACACTCTCTCTAATTCCTTACAGTTTAAGAGCGATTTTGATTTTACCGAAAAGCGGACACTCTGTTTTTCGCGAGACCAAAATCGCCGTGTGTACTTCATCGGACAGAACAACGCATTGCTTCAAACAGAAAACCGCACTGCAGCAGACAGTCAAGCGAACTTCATAATTTCTTTTTGTCGGACATAAACTTTCTCGCACAAGTTTTTGTTGTTTTTTTTTTTACTTTTTTTTCGAACGAGAGTGGACCACCACACTTCCGAAAGTGAACCGTAACACTACCCAAAGTGAACGTCATGAGTTCTTGTTGTCTTTTTTCATACTTATTAATTTTTTACGCGCGTTGACCAAGCGAGTGGACCTTTCACCGGACAGAAGAACACACTGCTTCAAACGGAAAACCGCACTGCAGGAGGCAGTCAAGTGAACTTCATGATTTCTTTTTGTCGGACATAAATTTTCTCGCACAAGTTTTTGTTGTCTTTTTTTCAACTTTTTTTTTGAACGAGAGTGGACCACAACACTTCCGAAAGTAAACCGTAACACTACCCAAAGTGAACCTCATGAGTTCTTGTTGTCTTTTTTTCATACTTATTAATTTTTTACACGCGTTAACCAAGCGAGTGGACCTTTCATCGAAAGAACGCACCGCTTCAAACGGAAAACCTCACTGCAGCAAAGACAAGTTCAAGTGAACCGCAACACAATCGAAAAACGAACCACATTATTCACCAAGTGAATCATGGAGAAGTTAAGTGAGCTTCAGAGCCACATCTATCTAATATAAGATATAGTGAGCTGCAAGATATAGTGAGCTGCGTCGCTTCCTTTTTGCAATGAAAAAGTAAACTACACTTCATTTCTTCCTTATTAAATGTAGTGAACCACAAGACTCCTCGAAGTGGGCTGCATCCATCATTTTTTTCTCTTGAAAAGTAACCCATTTTTTAATGCTTTTTGAAATGAACTTCTCAACAAATATTTTTTACACAAAATACATCATACCCCAATCAGATACATTCGATAGACACACAAAAAACCCACAAATAACAGACTGCACTGCATGCCCATTTTGCTCTGAGCTGCACGCCGCACATGAGGGATCAACTGCACTGCAATCACGCGGCCGGTGAACCACATGATGTGGACCGGCAAACTGCACGACACGTTGGGGGAGAGCTCACCAACACACGAGCCGCGAAATATGAAAAAGCAACAAGTGAAACCACTGAGTATGGCACAACGAACAACACTACTTCTTCAATAATTACAAAAAAGAGACCTTGGAAATTTTACATAGCAAGCATCAAACAAAATAAAGAAAAGTCGGACTCGGTGAACAACAGAGACCACACGGACATGCATGCACCTCCTCAAACTGCATCATGGTATGGCTGGTTGCCGAACTGCAACAGGCTCCCACCCAACCTGCACACATCGCCTGACTGCACTGCACATCCACACACACACGACTGCTTCAAGCACACACCAGCTTGCCACAAGCAAGCTATTTTCACTAGCTGATAGAAAGCCCAACGCCAAAGATGTGTTGATATGGCATACTGAAACGGGGTGCACTGCACCATGACCAGAGTGCACCACTGCTCCCACCGGAGTGCACTGCCGCCCCCGAACTCCTCCCATGGGAGCTGCTCACCCCCCTGATGTGGGCTGCAAGCTGCAACAAAGTGGTCTGCAGCAGAGAGCAATCGGTTCAGAGGAAAAAACTAACACTTGGTCATGGGCAGGAGGCAAACCTGCAGTTAGTAGCAGAAGCAATGATGCCACAGCGCCACCTACAGCTGTGCTCCCGTAGCTACTACGACCACTGCCGATGGAGGCCCTCGACGGGAGACCCAAGCACCTGGAAGGTGGCTGCAACGCAGCGGTTGTGCACTGCACGCGCATGTGGGTGGAAGTTGGATGGTGTGGCACTCACCGCCGGCCGCCACGGAAGTGTTGTCCGTCAAGTAGCCATAGGAAGCAGTCAGCCGCCGCACACGTTGCCGTGGTTGGTGGAGGACGCTGGAAAACATGGGATGTCTTCTCCCCTCGATCTAGCTCTCTGCCGCGAGGACGATGGACCGGGGCTGGATCCGCCCGCCAACTCCAGGCTGCGCGTGATGGTGGGCACCGGCTGGAGGTTGACTGGATCCGGGTGCGGCGGCGCAGCAGGGGAAGGGGCGCGACGGCGCAGCAGGATCCTCCCTGGATCCAGCAAGGAAGATGGCCGGAGACACGAGGCTCGGCTGGATCCGTGGGTGCCAGGCTCGGCCCGATTCGAGGGCGCAAGGATCCGTCGGGACGGTGGGGTTGGGGGGGCTCCATCACGCCGGTGGTCTCTGGGGTCGACGGGATCCGTCGGGGGCGGTGGTGTAACTGGTGCGGCGGCGCGCGGCGGGAGGGAGGCGGCGAGGAGGGAAGTGGCGCCGCGCGGGAGCGGGGCGGCCCGGCGGTGCGGGAGGGGGCTGGCGCGGCGGCGCGAGGAGGAAAGCGGCGTGGCGCAGGAGGGGGGGAGCCCGGCGCCGCGGGATGGGGCGGCGTAGTGGAGAAGGGAGGCGGCGCCAACTGAGAAGGTGGGCAGGGTATGCGCCGCGCCGGAGAAGGTGGGTAGGGAGGTGGGGCGTGGCACGGGGAGGGAGGTGGTGGTGGGCGGCATCACCGGATAAGGTGGGGCAGGTAGGGGCGCGCCGCATCGGAGGGAGGTGCGGCACATCGCTGGGAGGGAGGTGGCTGGCTGGGGTCGTGTAGAGAGTGGGAGGACAAGGTGGGGTGTGGGTTTATTTTTTGTCCGGTGCAGTTCGCTTCGTTTGTTTGGTTAGTTTCTAGCTGCGGGTCAGCTCGATGATGTTAGGAGAATAAGGTCTAAGGGGGTGTTATCGTGATAAATCCATATATACAAAATGGACGTATTACATCATTTTTTTCTCTTTAAGGGAAAACTAACGCATGCTCAAGAGGTAGCATCCTGCTGCCTGTAGGAGATTTGCTCGATCCGGAGGGCTAAAAGAAGAAAGATCGATTCGTTAATATATATATATTGCATTATGGGCTGTTATTACACGTTATGTCACAATACTTATGACTTTTCTCTCTTATTTTACAAGGTTTACATGAAGAGGGAGATTGTCGGCAGCTGGAATTCTGGACTGGAAAAGGAGCAAATATTAGAGACCTATTCTTCACAGCTCCAAAAGTCCTGAAACTTCACGAAAATTATTTTTGGAGTTAATAAAAAATACTGGCGAAAGAATCCATCAGAGGGGGCCCACACCCTGGCCACGAGGGTGGGGGCGCGCCCCTGCCTCATGGGCCCCCTGGCAGGCCTTCGGTGCCCATCTTCTGCTATATGAAGTCTGTCGTCCGAGAAAAAATCATAAGCTAGCTTTTGGGAAGAAACTCCGCCACCACGAGGCGGAACCAATCTAGGGCTCCGGCAGAGCTGTTCTGCCGGGGAAACTTCCCTCCGGGAGGGGGAAATCATCGCTATCGTCATCACCAACGATCCTCTCATCGGGAGGGGGCCAATCTCCATCAATATCTTCACCAGCACCATCTCCTCTCAAACCCTAGTTCATCTATTGTATCCAATCTTTGTCCCAAAGCCTCAGATTGGTACCTGTGGGTTGCTAGTAGTGTTGATTACTCCTTGTAGTTGATGCTAGTTGGTTTATTTGGTGGAAGATCATATGTTCAGATCCATTATGCATATTAATACCCCTCTGATTATGAACATGAATATGATTTGTGAGTAGTTACGTTTGTTCCTGAGGACATGGGAGAAGTCTTGCTATAAGTAGTCATGTGAATTTGGTATTCGTTCAATATTTTGATGAGATGTATGTTGTCTTTCCTCTAGTGGTGTTATGGGAACGTCGACTACATGACATGTTACGCCCCCGATTTGACCATACACTCATAATGCACACAAATGTGTACAATCAAGATCAGCGACTCACGGGAAGATATCACAACACAACTCTAAAACATAAACAAGTCATACAAGCATCATAATACAAGCCAGGGGCCTCGAGGGCTCGAATACAAGTGCTCGATCACAGACGAGTCAGCGGAAGCAACAACATCTGAGTACAGACATAAGTTAAACAAGTTTGCCTTAAGAAGGCTAGCACAAACTGGGATACAGATCGAACGAGGCGCAGGCCTCCTGCCTGGGATCCTCCTAACTACTCCTGGTCGTCGTCAGCGGGCTGCACGTAGTAGTAGGCACCTCCAGTGTCGTAGGTGTCGTCGTCGACGGTGGCGTCTGGCTCCTGGACTCCAGCATCTGGTTGCGACAACCAGATAGAAAGGAAAGGGGGAAAAGAGGGAGAGAAGCAACCGTGAGTACTCATCCAAAGTACTCGCAAGCAAGGAGCTACACTACATATGCATGGGTATATGTGTAAAGGGGCATATCAGTGGACTGAACTGCAGAATGCCAGAATAAGAGGGGGATAGCTAGTCCTGTCGAAGACTACGCTTCTGGCCATCTCCATCTTGCAGCATGTAGAAGAGAGTAGATTGAAGTCCTCCAAGTAGCATCGCATAGCATAATCCTACCCGGCGATCCCCTCCTCGTCGCCCTGTTAGAGAGCGATCACCGGGTTGTATCTGGCACTTGGAAGGGTGTATTTTATTCAGTATCCAGTTCTAGTTGTCATAAGGTCAAGGTACAACTCCGGGTCGTCCTTTTACCGAGGGACACGGCTATTCGAATAGATAAACTTCCCTGCAGGGGTGCACCACATAACCCAACACGCTCGATCCCATTTGGCCGGACACACTTTTCTGGGTCATGCCCGGCCTCGTAAGATCAACGCGTCGCAGCCCCACCTAAGCACAACAGAGAGGTCAGCACGCCGGTCTAACCCTATGCGCGCAGGGGTCTGGGCCCATCGCCCTATGCACACCTGCACGTTGCGTACGCGGCCGGAAGCAGACCTAGCCTAGTGGCGTTCCAGTCCAATCCGGCGCGCGCCACTCAGTCGCTGACGTCACGAAGGCTTCGGCTGATACCACGACGCCGGGATACCCATAACTACTCCCGCGTAGATGGTTAGTGCGTATAGACCAAATGGCCAGACTCAGATCAAATACCAAGAACTCGTTAAGCGTGTTATGTCGAAGTAACCGCGGACTCCGTCCAGGGCCAGGCCCACCTCTCACCTAGGTGGTCTCAACCTGCCCTGTCGCTCCGCCACAAAGATCCACTTGCGGGTACTCCTACGAGCCGACCCGACTTTAGTCACCACATGTGTCATGTATAGAGTATATAAGTATATACCCGTGATCACCGCCCAGGTGATCACGGCCCGATAGTATAGCATAGCCGACGGACAAGAATGTAGGGCCACTGATGGAAAACTAGCATCCTATACTAAGCATGTAGGATTGCAGGTAAAGGTAACAACAGTAGAAGCAAGGGCAGGCTATGCATCAGTATAGGATTAACGGAAAGCAGTAACATGCTACACTACTCTAATGCAAGCAGTATAGAGAAGAATAGGCGATATCTGGTGATCAAGGGGGGGGGCTTGCCTGGTTGCTCTGGCAAGTAGGAGGGGTCGTCAACTCCGTAGTCGAACTGGTCAGCAGCAGCGTCGGTCTCGTAGTCTACCGGAGAGAAGACGGGGGAAGAAACAGTAAATACAATGCAAACATAAGCATGACGATGCGTGACATGAAAATGAGCAGTGCTAGGTGTGTCCTAACGCGGCAGTAGGTGGTACCGGCGAAGGGGGGAAACATCCGGGAAAGTATTCCCGATGTTTCGCGTTTTCGGACAGATGAAACGGAGGGGGAAAGTTGCGAGTTCGATAGGTTAGGGATGTGTGGTGGACGAACGGGCTGCGTATCCGGATTCGTCTCGTCGTTCTGAGCAACTTTCATGTACAAAGTATTTTCATCTGAGCAATGGTTTATTTTATATTGATTTTAAAAGAATTTATTAATTTCTGAAATTTATTTAATTATTTAATATATACATTATCCGAAACAGTGTTGCGAGGACATCAGCATGACATCATGCTGACGTCAGCAGTCATCTGACACATGGGTCCCACATGTCGTAGACTGATTAGGATAATTAGGGTTAACTAATTAATTAAATTAGATTAATCTAAACAGGGTTAATTAACTAATTAATTAATTATTTTTCTTTAATTTTAAATTTTTAATTTCTTTATTTTTATTAATTTCTTTTTTCTTCTTTTTTTATTAAAATGTTCTGGGGGGTGGACCCCGGCTGTCATTGGGCCAGGGCCCTAACGGGTCGAGCGTGCAACGGGGCGGGCGAACCCGAGAGGGAAAAGGGCGAAGCGGGCGGGGCGCCCGAACAGGGCTCTGGCCGTGGCGGGGCGCTGGCCCCGGCCGCGTGCTGGCTGGCCGGCGGCCATGGCAGGGCGGCCGTAGCCGGCCCGAGTGGGGGCAGCGAGGTGAGGGGCGGGGCCAGAAGCGGCGCAGGGCGAGTGCCGCGGCGGAGCGGGACGGCAAGTGCGGCGGCGGCCTCGGCACGCAGTGCGTGGCCACGGGGAGCAGGGGGTAGGGCGGAGCTGGCCGCGGCGCGATGGAGGCGAACGGCGCCGGCGGGGGCGTCGGGCGGGCGCTCGCCCGCAGAGGGTGCGGCGAGGCGAGGCCGGTGGCCAGGGCGGCCGCGGTGGCCGACGGCGCTGCGGCGATAGGGCGGCAGGGAGGCGGGGGGGAGCAGCACCAGGGGCGCGGGGCGCGCGAGCGGCGTGCGCGGGCGGAGCAGTGCGGGGCGGGCAGAGGGGAAAGGAGGAATGGGAGGCGCTCGCGCGAAGACGAGCGCGGCGGCGGGGCTCACAATGCCGGTAGGGGAGTGGCAGCGGGGCCCGAGGTGGAAGATGGGGACGACAGGCGACGTGGGAGCTGGCCGGTGGGGAGGAGGAAGCAGGCCGGCGGAGGAGCCCGGCGTGGCGACGTCCAACGGCGAGGCGGCGTGGTCCCCTGGCGGCGACGGGCGACGGCGTCGGTGGCCTCCTCCTCTCGATCCCGATCCAATCGGGGGAGAGGGGGGAGGAGATATTTTCGTGGGGGGAGTGGGGGTGTCGGTGGAGCGGGTGGGGGTGGTGAGTGGTTAAGGGGAGAGTGGGAGTGGGCCGGCCGGTGGTGGCCTGGTGGGTTGGCCCAGGGGTTTCCTCCTTCTCTTTTTTTTCTGTTTGTTTTCTCTTTTGTATTTTCTTTCTTTTATTTATTTTCTTTTCTGCTTTATTTCAATTTAAATTATTTAGTCATTTTATAAAAACATGTTTCCTTTACTATAATTACCCTTGTAATATTCGGCACCCACCGAACATTTTTGTTTCAATTTTGAAAAACTTTTATTGTTGATATTAATTTGAATTTGAATTTTGAAACGGTTTGACCTAACGGTAGGTTAGCAACAGTAACTGTGGTGATGTGGCACCATTAGCGTGGGATTACTGTAGCTTGATTATCCGGGCGTTACAAAACTCCTCCACTACAAGAAATCTCGTCCCGAGATTTAGGAGGTAGAAGGAAACAGTGCGGGGTATTCTTCGCGCAGACGATCCTCTCGTTCCCAAGTGGCTTCATCTTCAGAATGGTGCGACCACTGGACTTTGAGGAACTTGATCGCCTTCTGACGTGTGCGGCGTTTAGCTTGGTCGAGAATGCGGACCGGATGCTCCTTATAGGAGAGGTCCTGCTGCAATTCGAGCACTTCATGATCCACTGCTCGGATTGGGTCCTTGAAGCAACGGCGGAGCTGTGACACATGGAACACATCGTGAACCTGAGAAAGGTTCGGCGGAAGCTCCAGTTGGTATGCCACTTTTCCACGCCTTTCGAGAATAGTGAATGGGCCAATATATCGAGGAACTAGTTTGCCCTTGATTCCAAAGCGGTGAGCACCCTTCATTGGTGTGACTCGAAGATAAGCCTTTTCGCCAGGTTGATAGACCATGTCTTTATGATGACGGTCATACTGACTCTTCTGACGTGACTGAGCAGTCTTGAGATTCTCACGAATAATGCGGACTTGTTCTTCGGCATGTTGGATAATATCCGGACCGAAGAGTGGACGTTCCCCAGTTTCTGACCAGTTCAGAGGGGTTCGGCACTTTCGTCCATATAACACTTCGAAGGGGGCCATCTTCAGACTAGCTTGATAGCTATTATTATAAGAGAACTCAGCATACGGGAGAGATTCCTCCCATTTCTTGCCGAAGGAAATAACACAAGCTCGAAGCATGTCTTCGAGAACTTGGTTGACGCGTTCAACTTGCCCTTGCGACTGAGGATGAAACGCAGTACTGAATGACAGATGAGTTCCCATGGCTTCTTGGAAACTTGCCCAGAATCTTGAAGTGAATAAGCTGCCACGGTCTGAACTGATAACCAATGGAATACCGTGGAGTGAAACAATCCTGGACATATAGAGCGTTGCCAGCTGACTAGCAGTGATCGTTTCTTTGACCGCCAGGAAATGTGCAACTTTGGAAAGCCGGTCAATGACGACAAGAATAGCATCATTACCTTTCTGTGATTTGGGAAATCCAGTGACGAAGTCCATCTCAACATGGTCCCATTTCCATTCAGGAATAGAGATAGGTTGCAGAGTTCCAGCAGGCCTTTGATGTTCTGCTTTGATACGACGGCAAACGTCACACTCAGCAACATAACGAGCAATGTCTTGCTTCATATTAGACCACCAGAATCTCTGACGGATGTCTTGGTACATCTTTGTACTACCAGGATGGATACATAGAGGCGTATCATGAGCTTCTTTCATAACTTCCTGAGTCATATCCAGGTTTTTCTCTGCACATGGCACCACTAGGCGGCCCTTGAAGTATAAAGTGCCATCTTCAGCAATAGTGAAGAATGAGGGCTTTCCTTCTGCGAGGTAGCGCTTAATCTTGTGGGCTTCAGAGTCATACTTCTGTAGCCTTTTGATGCTGTCCACGAGATCTGGTTTAGCAACTAGGGTATTGAGGGAACCCTGGGTAACAACGTGGAGGTTCATCTTGCCAAACTCCTTAGGAGGGGGAGCGAGTGCACCCGGAGGAACAACATGGAGGTTCAGCTTCCTGAATTCTTCAACAAGCGAGGGCTGAACTTTGTGAACCTGGAGGTGTTTGCAGTAAGACTTGCGGCTCAAGGCATCAGCCATTACATTAGCCTTGCCTGGCGTATAGGAAATACCCAAGTCA
Source organism: Triticum aestivum (assembly GCF_018294505.1). Lineage (NCBI taxonomy): Eukaryota > Viridiplantae > Streptophyta > Magnoliopsida > Poales > Poaceae > Triticum > Triticum aestivum. The sequence goes on from NC_057802.1 coordinate 100,448,306, forward strand.
AAGTCTGCAACAAGCTCCATCCATCTCTGCTGACGGAGGTTCAGGTCTGGCTGAGTAAACAGATACTTCAGACTTTGGTGGTCAGTGAAGATCTCGCAACGATTACCGAGAAGGTAATGTCGCCACTGCTTCAGCGCATGAATGACAGCAGCAAGTTCGAGGTCGTGAACTGGGTAGTTCTCTTCGTGAGGGCGCAATTGCCGAGAGGCATAAGCAATCACTTTGCGGTCTTGCATTAGGACACAGCCTAATCCTTGACGGGAAGCGTCGCAGTAAATGACGAAGTCCTTCTTAGTATCAGGTGGAGCTAGAACTGGGGCAGAAGTCAACTTGTCTTTGAGTGCCTGGAAACTTTCCTGACATTTGTCTGTCCATTGGAACTTGACGCCCTTATGCAACAGGTTAGTCAGAGGCCTGGCAATCTTGGAGAAGTTCTCGACGAATCGACGGCAATAGCTGGCGAGACCGAGAAAACTTCTGACTTGCTTAACGTTCTTGGGAGGAGTCCAATCAAGGATAGCCTGGACTCGTTCAGGGTTGACGGAAATACCATCCTTAGAGATGACATGCCCAAGATAGGTTACTTCGGGTAGCCAGAATTCACATTTGGAGAACTTGGCATATAGTTGATGCTTTTGTAGCTTTTCCAGCACAAGTCGAAGATGTTCAGCATGTTCTTCTTCGTTTTTGGAAAATACCAGGATGTCATCCAGATAAACCACGACGAACTTGTCGAGGTAATCCATGAATATATAGTTCATCAGACGAGAGAAGGTTGGTTAAACCAAAGGACATGACGGTGTACTTGTATGAACCATATCGAGTCACGAAGGCGGTCTTTGGGATATCCTCTTCACGAACACGGATCTGGTGGTAACCCAACCTCAAGTCGAGCTTAGAGAACACTGACGAACCCGCCAGTTGATCATACAGATCATTGATCCGAGGAAGAGGGTATTTATTCTGAATGGTAGCTTGGTTTATAGGACGGTAGTCTTGAACTAATCGGTTTGTCCCATCCTTCTTTTTGACAAAGAGAGAAGGTGCTCCCCAAGGAGAGCAACTTGGGCGAATGAATCCTTTGCGAAGAGAATTGTCGATTTCCTCCTTAAGCTCAAGGAGTTCATGCGGCGGCATTTTGTAGGGCCGCTTGGCTATAGGAGTGGTGCCTGGTTTCAAGTCGATGATGAATTCGACAGCTCTAGCAGGGGGAATCCCTGGAAGTTCTTCAGGGAAGACGTCGAGGAATTCACGCACGACGGGAATGTTTTCAATGCCCTCGAGTGGTGCAGCGTTCAATGCATTCAATGCATAGAGCCTGGCCTCGGCATTTTGCACCAGATGAGCTTGGTAAGCAACTATTTCATCTGAAGGGTGAAGTAGATGAACGATCTTAGTGGCGCAAACTATAGAAGCAGTATGCGCTTTCAACCAATCCATCCCCAAAATGAGGTCGATGTTAGACGACTTCAGGATAATGGGAGAGGCATAGAATTCCAGCCCTTCGATTTCCACGGGGACATCGATGCCAACCAGGGAGGTTTGACACTGTCCCACGGGGGTTTTGACCAATACCGAGGTGTTCATCTCCTCACATTTAACGTCGTGCTTGTATGCAAAATCTTCTGACATGAATGAATGCGATGCACCTGTATCAAATAAAACGGATGCTGGTACTGAATTTACGAGGAGTGTACCCATCACAGTAGCAGGCTGGTCTTGAGCTTCGTTGAGATCAACGTGGTTGGCATGAGCACGACCATAAGACTTAGCATTGTTGTTGCGGGGCTGGTTGTTACCACGGCCAGTTGTTGGAAGGGCCAGTTGATTCTGGTTCTGGTTGCATTCTCTAGCACGGTGTCCTGGTTGACCACACCTGAAGCACAAGACATTATTGGGAGTGGGAACAGGAGCTTGTGACGGTGGAGCTGGAAGTCTTGACTGCCTAGATGGTGGTGGAGGCAGACGAGGTGCAGCATAGGTCTGCCTTGGGGCAGATGCATTTGGACGGTACATGCTGTTCGGGATCCATATCTTACGCTTCTATGAGGGCGGGCCCGAAGATGAGCCCGTGTCACGGTTGCGCCTGTGAGAGCTCTGGTATTCCTGCAGACCAGTTTCGACATTGATGGCCTTGTTCACCAGGTGGCGAAATCAGCAAAGTCATGCACTAGAAGTGCGAGCTTGATGTCAGCTTGAAGGCCATCACGGAACTTCTCCTGTCTGCGTGCATCAGTTGCAATGTCCTCTTCAGCATAGCGAGACAAGTCCATAAACTCCCGCTGATAAGCTTCAACAGTCTTGTTGCCTTGGGTGAGGTTGCGGAACTCACGCTTCTTCCGGTCCATGACCCCCTGAGGAATGAAGCGGGCACGGAAAGCTGCTTGGAAGTCTGGCCAGGTGATGATTGTTCCAGCTGGCAGAGTACGCCTGTGGTTGTCCCACCATTGAGCTGCGGGTCCCTTCAGAAAGAAGGAAGCAAAGTTGACATAGCTGGCAGGGGCTACATTGGCAGACTCCATCTCATAGGTGATGTCACGGAGCCAGTCATCAGCATCCAGAGGCTGAGTTGAGCTGCGGTACACAGTTAGGTTCAGGCGCATGAAATCCTGCAGAGTTACTGGGGTTGGTTGCTGGTCCATATTGGGGCGAGGGAACTGAGCCATCATATTTTCCATGAATTGGCGGTTCAGTTCAAACTGTTGGATCATACCAGCCATGTACTCAGGTGGTGGTGGGGCATTGCCACCACTACCACGACCACTTGGTCTAACCATCCTGCTAATATATAACAGGGGTAGTTCAGCATGGAGAAATTTGCAAAGACAAGAATCATTCATGATGAAACATGCATAATGAAAGGAGCACGATAGCTACTACATAGTAGTCGGCATAACTTACAAAAGGGGTCATGCATAGGGTTTCAGTACACAGAGTTCAGTACATAGACTAAAACAACATAGGCGGCACACAGGCTCGCGGCGAATGCATCTAACACTACAAGCAAGCCTACATCAGTCCCAAGAGGTACTGTGGAGGTAATCGTAGCCCGACAGCTGGTAGTGAGGCAACGGATAGCCCTCCACGTCAGCAGACTGGGGGCCGCGGATACTCAGGTGTAGAGCTCGACGCTCAGGTGGCAGAAGAGGACCAAGTGCGGGAGAGTAGCCTCCCACCTCTGGCCAACCGACACCGTGGGGCATCACGGTCCTGGCTGGGTAGATCGCAGTACGCGGTAGCTGTCCAGATCGGACAAAGGGGTGCAGCAGCGTCAGAGCACGGTAAAGGTGCTGACGGGTGGTGTACATCTCGTGGCGAAGAGCTCGGTTAGCTCGATCCAGCCCATCAGCATGCAGAACCAGGTTCTGATGGTAGAAGGGCTCTCGGGTGACAGTGGAGTAGGCAGCAGTATAGTATCCCTCCGCACCAACATCAGATGCGATAGCAATGTGCCTGAAAGGGGAGGTGTCCAACTCCCGATACTCTCCACGAAGACGTGTCAGAGCAGCATAGGCAGCATCGTGGACAGCCATATCGATGGTCACACCAACACCATGAGCGGTGTGCAGCACAGTAGTGGAGTCATACTCCCGCGAGTAGAGGTGGACGATGGCACGGTACTGCTCCTGGTTAAAGTCCTGGTACTCCTCGTAGACGGTGTACTCAGGGTGCCAGCGATAACCCAGATAGGTCATCATCTCAGCTAGCACAGCAGGTGATCCCGAGGCACCAATGGCCGTCGTGTGGCGCACGACCTGCCTCGTGGGTTCCATCTGAAAGCAAAGACGTTTCAAAGGAGTCAAATGACAGTGTGTGAATTGTTCAAAATACTATTCTAAGAAACAACTATGGCTTATCCAACTTTGGGGTGAATGCGGTCACGGGATCCTAGTGTTAGAGTTAGTAAATTCGTTTAACCCGAGTAGAAGAGAGTTCAGAGTCCCAGAGTAAAGGTCGAGGAGTAAAAGATCCTAGTACCACCCAATGGCGACGTGGGCCCGTAAGACACACAGCCATGTTAGTAAAAGTTTTGTAATGTCTAGACTCGACTTCGGCCAAGGAGTGTGGAAAGGGGGATTCCTACAGGCAGTCGGCTCTGATACCAACTTGTGACGCCCCCGATTTGACCGTACACTAATCATGCACGCAAATGTGTACGATCAAGATCAGGGACTCACGGGAAGATATCACAACACAACTCTAAAACATAAATAAGTCATACAAGCATCATAATACAAGCCAGGGGCCTCGAGGGCTCGAATACAAGTGCTCGATCACAGACGAGTCAGCGGAAGCAACAATATCTGAGTACAGACATAAGTTAAACAAGTTTGCCTTAAGAAGGCTAGCACAAACTGGGATACAGATCGAACGAGGCGCAGGCCTCCTGCCTGGGATCCTCCTAACTACTCCTGGTCGTCGTCAGCGGGCTGCACGTAGTAGTAGGCACCTCCAGTGTCGTAGGAGTCGTCGTCGACGGTGGCGTCTGGCTCCTGGACTCCAGCATCTGGTTGCGACAACCAGGTAGAAAGGAAAGGGGGAAAAGAGGGAGAGAAGCAACCGTGAGTACTCATCCAAAGTACTCGCAAGCAAGGAGCTACACTACATATGCATGGGTATATGTGTAAAGGGGCATATCAGTGGACTGAACTGCAGAATGCCAGAATAAGAGGGGGATAGCTAGTCCTGTCGAAGACTACGCTTCTGGCCATCTCCATCTTGCAGCATGTAGAAGAGAGTAGATTGAAGTCCTCCAAGTAGCATCGCATAGCATAATCCTACCCGGCGATCCCCTCCTCGTCGCCCTGTTAGAGAGCGATCACCGGGTTGTATCTGGCACTTGGAAGGGTGTATTTTATTCAGTATCCGGTTCTAGTTGTCATAAGGTCAAGGTACAACTCCGGGTCGTCCTTTTACCGAGGGACACGGCTATTCGAATAGATAAACTTCCCTGCAGGGGTGCACCACATAACCCAACACGCTCGATCCCATTTGGCCGGACACACTTTTCTGGGTCATGCCCGGCCTCGTAAGATCAACACGTCGCAGCCCCACCTAAGCACAACAGAGAGGTCAGCACGCCGGTCTAAACCCTATGCGCGCAGGGGTCTGGGCCCATCGCCCTATGCACACCTGCACGTTGCGTACGCGGCCGGAAGCAGACCTAGCCTAGTGGCGTTCCAGTCCAATCCGGCGCGCGCCACTCAGTCGCTGACGTCACGAAGGCTTCGGCTGATACCACGACGCCGGGATACCCATAACTACTCCCGCGTAGATGGTTAGTGCGTATAGACCAAATGGCCAGACTCAGATCAAATACCAAGAACTCGTTAAGCGTGTTATGTCGAAGTAACCGCGGACGCCGTCCAGGGCCAGGCCCACCTCTCACCTAGGCGGTCTCAACCTGCCCTGTCGCTCCGCCACAAAGATCCACTTGCGGGTACTCCTACGAGCCGACCCGACTTTAGTCACCACATGTGTCATGTATAGAGTATATAAGTATATACCCGTGATCACCGCCCAAGTGATCACGGCCCGATAGTATAGCACAGCAGACGGACAAGAATGTAGGGCCACTGATGGAAAACTAGCATCCTATACTAAGCATGTAGGATTGCAGGTAAAGGTAACAACAGTAGAAGCAAGGGCAGGCTATGCATCAGTATAGGATTAACGGAAAGCAGTAACATGCTACACTACTCTAATGCAAGCAGTATAGAGAAGAATAGGCGATATCTGGTGATCAAGGGGGGGGCTTGCCTGGTTGCTCTGGCAAGTAGGAGGGGTCGTCAACTCCGTAGTCGAACTGGTCAGCAGCAGCGTCGGTCTCGTAGTCTACCGGAGAGAAGAGGGGGGAAGAAACAGTAAATACAATGCAAACATAAGCATGACGATGCGTGACATGAAAATGAGCAGTGCTAGGTGTGTCCTAACGCGGCAGTAGGTGGTACCGGCGAAGGGGGAAACATCCGGGAAAGTATTCCCGATGTTTCGCGTTTTCGGACAGATGAAACGGAGGGGGAAAGTTGCGAGTTCGATAGGTTAGGGATGTGTGGTGGACGAACGGGCTGCGTATCCGGATTCGTCTCGTCGTTCTGAGCAACTTTCATGTACAAAGTATTTTCATCTGAGCAATGGTTTATTTTATATTGATTTTAAAAGAATTTATTAATTTCTGAAATTTATTTAATTATTTAATATATACATTATCCGAAACAGTGTTGCGAGGACATCAGCATGACATCATGCTGACGTCAGCAGTCATCTGACACGTGGGTCCCACATGTCGTAGACTGATTAGGATAATTAGGGTTAACTAATTAATTAACTATTAATTAAACTAATTAATTAAATTAGATTAATCTAAACAGGGTTAATTAACTAATTAATTAATTATTTTTATTTTCTTTATTTTTATTAATTTCTTTTTTCTTTTTTATTAAAATGTTCTGGGGGTGGACCCCGGCTGTCATTGGGCCAGGGCCCCTAATGGGTCGAGCGTGCAACGGGGCGGGCGAACCCGAGCGGGAAAAGGGCGAAGCGGGCGGGGCGCCCGAACGGGGCTCTGGCCGTGGCGGGGCGCTGGCCCCGGCCGCGTGCTGGCTGGCCGGCGGCCATGGCAGGGCGGCCGCAGCCGGCCCGAGTGGGGGCAGCGAGGTGAGGGGCGGGGCCAGAAGCGGCGCAGGGCGAGTGCCGCGGCGGAGCGGGACGGCAAGTGCGGCGGCGGCCTTGGCACGCAGTGCGTGGCCACGGGGAGCAGGGGGTAGGGCGGAGCTGGCCGCGGCGCGATGGAGGCGAACGGCGCCGGCAGGGGCGTCGGGCGGGCGCTCGCCCGCAGAGGGTGCGGCGAGGCGAGGCCGGTGGCCAGGGCGGCCGCGGTGGCCGACGGCGCTGCGGCGATAGGGCGGCAGGGAGGCGGGGGGAGCAGCACCAGGGGCGCGGGGGCGCGGCCGAGCGGCGTGCGCGGGCGGAGCAGTGCGGGGCGGGCAGAGGGGAGAGGAGGAGTGGGAGGCGCTCGCGCGAAGACGAGCGCGGCGGCGGGGCTCACAATGCCGGTAGGGGAGTGGCAGCGGGGCGCGAGGTGGAAGATGGGGACGACAGGCGACGTGGGAGCTGGCCGGTGGGGAGGAGGAAGCAGGCCGGCGGAGGAGCTCCGGCGTGGCGACGTCCAACGGCGAGGCGGCGTGGTCCCCTGGCGGCGACGGGCGACGGCGTCGGTGGCCTCCTCCTCTCGATCCCGATCCAATCGGGGGAGAGGGGGGAGGAGATATTTTCGTGGGGGGAGTGGGGGTGTCGGTGGAGTGGGTGGGGGTGGTGAGTGGTTAAGGGGAGAGTGGGAGTGGGCCGGCCGGTGGTGGCCTGGTGGGTTGGCCCAGGGGTTTCCTCCTTTTTTTTTCTGTTTGTTTTCTCTTTTGTATTTTCTTTCTTTTATTTATTTTCTTTTCTGCTTTATTCCAATTTAAATTATTTAGGCATTTTATAAAAACATGTTTCCTTTACTATAATTACCCTTGTAATATTCGGCACCCACCGAACATTTTTGTTTCAATTTTGAAAAACTTTTATTGTTGATATTAATTTGAATTTGAATTTTGAAACGGTTTGACCTAACGGTAGGTTAGCAACAGTAAGTGTGGTGATGTGGCACCATTAGCGTGGGATTACTGTAGCTTGATTATCCAGGCGTTACATGACACTTCACCATCGTTTGGGCCTAGAGGAAGGCATGGGAAGTAATAAGTAGATGATGGGTTGCTATAGTGACAGAAGCTTAAACCCTAGTTTATGAGTTGCTTCATGAGGGGCTGATTTGGATCCATATGTTTCATGCTATTGTTAGGTTTACCTTAATACTTCTTTTTTAGTTGCGGATGCTTGCAATAGGGGTTAATCATAAGTGGGATGCTTGTTCAAGAAAGGGCAGCACCCAAGCACCGGTCCACCCACATACCAAATTATCAAAGTAACAAACGTGAATCATATGAGTGTGATGAAAACTAGCTTGACGATAATTCCCATGTGTCCTCGGGAGCGCTTTTCTCTATATAAGAGTTTGTCCAGGCTTGTCCTTTGCTACAAAAAGGATTGGGCCATCTTGCTGCACCTTATTTACTTTCATTACCTGTTACTCGTTACAAATTACCTTATCACAAAACTATTTGTTACCGATAATTTCAGTGCTTTCACAGAATACCTTACTGAAAACCGCTTGTCATTTCCTTCTGCTCCTTGTTGGGTTCGACACTCTTACTTATCAAAAGGACTACGATAGATCCCCTATACTTGTGGGTCATCAAGACTCTTTTCTAGCGCCGTTGCCGGGGAGCGAAGCGCCTTTGGTAGGTGGAATTTGGTAAGGAAAAATTTATATAGTGTGCTGAAATTTACTGTCACTTGTTACTATGGAAAGTAATCCTCCGAGGGGCTTGTTCGGGGTATCTTCACCCCGACCAGTAGAGAAAAGAGTTGCTCCTCAACCTACTGAAACTACTGAAAATGTTTACTTTGAAATTCCTTCAGATATGATAGAGAAGCTGCTAGCTAATCCTTTCACAGGAGATGGAACATTACATCCCGATTTGCACCTAATCTATGTGGATGAAGTTTGTGGATTATTTAAGCTTGCAGGTATGCCTGAGGATGTTATCAAGAAGAAGGTCTTCGCTTTATCTTTCAAGGGAGAGGCATTGACATGGTTTAGGCTATGTGATGATATGGGATCATGGAACTACAACCGATTGAAATTGGAATTTCTTCAGAAGTTTTATCGTATGCATCTTGTTCATCGTGATCGTAAATACATATATACTATTTGGCCTCGCGAAGGAGAAAGCATCGCTCAAGCTTGGTGGAGGCTTAAGTCAATGTTATATTCATGCCCCAATCATGAGCTCTCAAGAGAAATGATTATTCAAAATTTTTATGCTCGGCTTTCTCTCAATAATCGCTCCATGCTCGATACTTCTTGTACTGGATCTTTATGATGAAGACTATTGAATTCAAATGGGTTTTATTGGAAAGAATTAAACGCAACTGTGAAGATTGGGATCTCAATGAAGGTAAGGAGTTAGGTATAACACCTAAGTTTCATTGTGCTAAATCTTCTATGGATACCGTTGTTTCCTGTGAATTTAGCACTAAATATGGACTTGACTCTGAGATAGTAGCTTCTTTCTGTGAATCCTTTGCTACTCATGTTGATCTCCCTAAGGAGAAGTGGTTTAAATAGAATCCTCCCTTTGAAGTAAAAGTAGCTGCACCTATTAAAGTTGAAGAAAAGACTATCACTTATAATGATCCAGTCGGTCCTACTGCTTATATTGAGAAACCACCTTTCCCTGTTAGAATAAAGGATCATGCTAAAGCTTCAACTGTTGTCAATAAAAGTAATATTAAGACACCCAAACCCCCTGAGCAAATTAAAGTTGAACCTAGTATTGCTATGGTTAAAGATCTCTTGGTTGATAATATTGATGGGCATGTTATTTACTTCTGTGAGGAAACTGCTAGAATTGCCAGACCTGATACTAAAAATAAACATAGACCTGTTGTAGGCATGCCTGTTATTTCTGTTAAAATAGGATATCATTGTTATCATGGCTTGTGTGATATGGGTGCTAGTGCAAGTGCAATACCTCATTCCATATATAAAGAGATTATGCATGATATTGCACCTGCTGAGATAGAAGAAATTGATGTTAAAATTAAGCTTGCCAATAGAGATACTATTTCACCAATCGGGATTGTTAGAGATGTTGAAGTCTTGTGTGGGAAAGTTAAATATCCTGCTGATTTTCTTGTTCTTGGTTCCCCACAAGATAGCTTTTGTCCCATCATATTTGCTAGACCCTTCTTGAATACTGTTAATGCTAGGATAGACTGCGAAAAGGATGTTGTTACTATGGGCCTGGGGGATATGTCTCATAAGTTTAACTTTGCTAAATTTCATAGACAACCCCGTGATGAGGAATTGCCTAGTAAAGATGAAATTATCGGTCTTGCTTCTATTGCCGTGCCTCCTAATGATCCTTTAGAACAATATTTGCTGGACCATGAAAATGATACGTTTATGAATGAAAGAAGGGAAATAGATGAGGTATTCTTTAAACAAGGACCTATCTTGAAGAAGCACCGTGCTGCTATTGGATATACTCTTGATGATCTTAAGGGCATTAGTCCCACTCTATGCCAGCACAAAATAAAATTGGAGAAAGACGCTAAACCAGTTGTTGATCACCAATGACGGTTAAATCCTAAGATGAAAGAAGTGGTAAGGAAAGAAATACTAAAGCTTCTGGAGGCAGGTATAATTTATCCCGTTGCTGATAGTCAGTGGGTAAGAAGGGAGGTATTACTGTTGTTCCTAATGATAAAGATGAATTGATCCCACAAAGAATTATTATAGGTTATAGAATGGTAATTGATTTCCGCAAATTAAATAAAGCTACTAAAAAGGATCATTACCCTTTACCTTTTATTGATCAAATGCTAGAAAGATTATCCAAACATACACATTTTTGCTTTCTAGATGGCTATTCTGGTTTCTCTCAAACACCTGTGTCAAAAGAGGATCAAGAAAAGACCACTTTTACTTGCCCTTTCGGTACCTTTGCTTATAGACGTACGCCTTTTGGTTTATGTAACGCACCTGCTACCTTTCAAAGATGCATGATGGCTATATTCTCTGATTTTTGTTAAAAGATTGTTGAGGTTTTCATGGATGATTTCTCCATATATGGAACTTCTTTTGATGATTGCTTGAGCAACCTTGATCCAGTTTTGCAGAGATGTGAAGAAACTAACCTTGTCTTGAATTGGGAGAAGTGCCACTTTATGGTTAATGAAGGTATTGTCTTGGGGCATAATTTTTTTGAAAAAGGTATTGAAGTTGATAAAGCTAAAGTTGATGCTATTGAAAAGATGCCGTGTCCCAAGGACATTAAAGGTATAAGAAGTTTCCTTGGTCACGCCGGTTTCTATAGGAGGTTCATTAAGGACTTCTCTAAAATCTCCAGGCCTTTGACTAATCTCTTACAAAAAGATATTCATTTTGTCTTTGATGATGATTGTGTAGAAGCATTTGAAATACTTAAGAAAGCATTGATTTCTGCACCTATTGTTTAGCCACCTGATTGGAATTTACCCTTTGAAATTATGTGTGATGCTAGTGATTATGCTGTAGGTGCTGTTCTAGGGCAAAGAGTTGATAAGAAATTAAATGTTATTCAATATGCTAGTAAAACTCTAGACAATGCCCAGAGAAATTATGCTACTACTGAAAAAGAATTTCTAGCAGTTGTATTTGCTTGTGATAAGTTCAGACCTTATATTGTTGATTCTAAAGTAACTGTTCACACTGATCATGCTGATATTAAATATCTTATGGAAAAGAAAGATGCTAAACCTAGACTTATTAGATGGGTTCTCTTGCTACCAGAATTTGACTTGCATATTATCGATAGAAAGGGAGCCGAGAACCCCGTAGCAGACAACTTGTCTAGGTTAGAGAATGTTCTTGATGACCCACTACCTATTGATGATAGCTTTCTTGATGAACAATTAGCTGTCATAAATGCTTCTCGTACTGCCCCATGGTATGTTGATTATGCTAATTATATTGTTGCTAAATTTATACCACCTAGTTTCACATACCAGCAGAAGAAAAAGTTTTTCTATGATTTAAGACATTACTTCTGGGATGACCCACACCTTTATAAAGAAGGAGTAGATGGTGTTATTAGACGTTGTATACCTGAGCATGAACTGGAACAGATCCTACGCAAGTGTCACTCCGAGGCTTACGGAGGACACCACGCTGGAGATAGAACTGCACATAAGGTATTGCAATCCGGTTTTTATTGGCCTACTCTCTTCAAAGATGCCCGTAAGTTTGTCTTATCTTGTGATGAATGTCAAAGAATTGGTAATATTAGTAGATGTCAAGAAATGCCTATGAATTATTCACTTGTTATTGAACCATTTGATGTTTGGGGCTTTGATTACATGAGACCGTTTCCTTCCTCTAACGGGTATACACATATTTTAGTTGCTGTTGATTATGCTACTAAGTGGGTAGAAGCTATTCCAACTAGTAGTGCTGATCATAACACCTCTATTAAGATGCTTAAAGAAGTTATTTTTCCGAGGTTTGGAGTCCCTAGATATTTAATGACTGATGGTGGTTCACATTTTATTCATGGTGCTTTTTGTAAAATGCTTGCTAAGTATGATGTTAATCATAGAATTGCATCTCCTTATCACCCGCAGTCTAGTGGTCAAGTAGAATTGAGTAATAGAGAGCTCAAATTAACTTTGCAAAAGACTGTTAATAGGTCTAGAAAGAATTGGTCTAAGAAACTTGATGATGCATTATGGGCCTATAGAACTGCATATAAAAATCCTATGGATATGTCTCCGTATAAAATGGTTTATGGAAAAGCATGTCACTTACCTCTCGAACTAGAACATAAGGCATATTGGGCCATTAAAGAGCTCAATTATGATTTCAAACTTGCTGGTGAGAAGAGGCTATTTGACATTAGCTCACTTGATGAATGGAGAACCCAAGCCTATGAGAATGCCAAACTGTTTAAAGAAAAAGTTAAAAGATGGCATGACAAAAGGATACAAAAGCGTGAGTTTAATGTAGGTGATTATGTATTGCTATTCAACTCTCGTTTAAGATTTTTTGCAGGAAAGCTTCTCTCTAAATGGGAAGGTCCTTACGTTATTGAGGAGGTCTATCGTTCCGGTGCCATAAAAATCAACAACTTCGAAGGCACAAACCCAAAGGTGGTGAACGGTCAAAGAATCAAACATTATATCACAGGTAATCCTATAAATGTTGAAACTAACATTATTGAAACCGTGACACCGGAGGAATACATAAGGGACACTTTCCAGAACGTTTCAGGCTCCGAAAAGGAATAGGTATGTGGTACGGTAAGTAAACCGACTCCAAAACAGTTCTAATGGCAATTTTTCTTTGTTTTGGAATATTTAAGAAAATAGGAAAATAAGTAGTCCGGGAAGGACACGAGGCTTCCACGAGGGTGGAGGGCGCGCCCTACCCCCCTGGGCGCGCCCCCTGCCTCATGGGCACCTCGTGTGCTCTCCAGACTCCGTTTTCTTGCACGATACTTCTTTTGGTCGGTAAAAATTCATTATATAATCTCCCGAAGGTTTTGACCACCGTACCATGCAAATATCTTATGTCTTTGTTTCGAGCTATTTTTCTGACAGATCTAGATCACCATGACGTCTTCAAGTGCCCCCAAGGACAAGTTCTTCGAGAAGGTTATCAATCCCTACCTCGCGGAGGTGCTGCAACACCCTCAAACCATTGAGATGCATGATGGGTTGTTGCACATCCGCGATGTCGAGGGACCAAGAAGGACCGGAAGCGTGGAGACAAGACTCGAAGCAATGGAGCAGCAAGTTTTCAAGTGCCAAGGGATGGTGGAACGTGGGCTCAACGCCAACCACATGATGATCGAGGAGTTCACCAACAACCACAAGCTAGATGCCAAGAACATTGGGGAGACCATCTTCAAGTTTCACAAGAAAATTGAGCACCTCCAAGCCCAAATCTATGACCTGCAAAACCAAAACTGTGAGTATGAATATGGATTCAAGAGGATGAGTTTGGCTGCAGATTTGAGGATTCCGGAGACTCGATCATCCTTTTATGATGGTGAGCATGTGCCTTGGAAGATGGACGACAAGCCTACATCATCAACAACTCCGTCATCACCACCCCCGAAGAAGAGGACATAATCACATGGGTATGGGCACTCCCCTTGGCAACTGCCAAGCTTGGGGGAGGTGCCCCGGTATCGTATCACCATCACACTCCTATCTTTACCCTTTTTCTTAGTTAGATCCTTTTGGTAATATCTTGATCTAGTAGAATAAAGTTTTAGTGTGAGTTAGTTTTGAGTTTTGCCTTATGATCCTTCTATGTAATCGAGTCCGTGAGCCATATATAATAAAGATTAGTGTTGAGTCAAGGGCTTGATTATCTTGCTATGATCTTGAGGGAATAAAAGAAAAAGAAAGAATAAAAAGAAATTAAAGAGATCATATTGATCTTATGGAGAGTAATGACTTTACATATAAAGAGTATGATGAATAAAAGTTGTTGAGAGTTGACAAACATAGTTTTGGTCATCATTGCAACTAATAGGAAGTAATAAAGAAAGAGAGGTTTTCACATATAAATATACTATCTTGGACATCTTTTATGATTGTGAGCACTCATTAATGTATGACATGCTAAAGAGTTGATGTTGGACAAGGAAGACAATGTAATGGGTTATGTTTTCTTATATCTAAAATAAAGTATATTGTCATGGATCATCCAACATGTTGAGCTTGCTTTTCCCTCTCATGCTAGCCAAATTCTTTGCACCAAGTAGAGATACTACTTGTGCTTCTGAATATCCTTAAACCCAGTGTTGCCATGAGAGTCCACCATATCTACCTATGGATTGAGTAAGATCCTTCAAGTAAGTTGTCATGTTGCGTGCAATAAAATTGCTTTCTAAATATGTATGATCTATTAGTGTGGAGAAAATAAGCTTTATACGATCTTGTGATATGGAAGCAATAAAAGTGACAGACTGCATAATAAAGGTCCATATCACAAGTGGCAATATAAAGTGACGTTCTTTTGCATTAAGATTTCGTGCATCCAACCATAAAAGCACATGTCAACCTCTGCTTCCCTCTGTGAAGGGCCTATCTTTTACTTTTACCTTATGCAAGAGTCACGGTGATCTTCACCTTTCCTTTTTATATATATATGTCCAATTGGATGTAAGTTAGCATGAATTATTATTGTTGACATTACCCTTGAGGTAAAAGGTTGGGAGGCAACACTATAAGCCCCTATCTTTCTGTGTGTCCGATTAAAACTCCATAACCATAAGTATTGCGTGAGTGTTAGCAATTGTGAAAGACTAAATGATAGTTGAGTATGTGGACTTGCTGAAAAGCTCTTATATTGACTCTTTCCGATGTTACGATAAATTGCAATTGCTTCAATGACTGAGATTATAGTTTGTTGGTTCTCAATGAAGTTTCTGATTCATACTTGACATTGTGAATAGATTATTACTTGAGCATAAGAAATCATATGACAATATCCACATACGTTGCTGTTATAAGAATGATCATGATGCCCTCATGTCCGTATTTTATTTTATCGTCACCTCTATCTCTAAACATGTGGACATATTTTTCGTTATCGGTTTCCGCTTGAGGACAAGCGAGGTCTAAGCTTGGGGGAGTTGATACGTCCATTTTGCATTATGCTTTTATATCGATATTTATTGCATTATGGGCTATTATTACACGTTATGCCACAATACTTATGCCTTTTCTCTCTTATTTTACAAGGTTTACATGAAGAGGGAGAATGCCGGCAGCTGGAATTCTGGACTGGAAAAGGAGCAAATATTAGAGACCTATTCTGTACACAGCTCCAAAAGTCCTGAAACTTCACGGAAATTATTTTTGGAATTAATAAAAAATACTGGCGAAAGAATCCATCAGAGGGGCCCCACACCCTGGCCACGAGGGTGGGGGGAACGCCCTACCCCCCTGGGCGCGCCCCCTGCCTCGTGGGCCCCCTGGCAGGCCTCCGGTGCCATTCTGCTATATGAAGTCTTTCGTCCGAGAAAAAAATCATAAGCAAGCTTTCAGGAAGAAACTCCGCCGCCACGAGGTGGAACCTTGGCGGAACCAATCTAGGGCTCCGGTAGAGCTGTTCTGCCAGGGAAACTTCCCTCTGGGAGGGGGAAATCATCGCCATCGTCATCACCAACGATCCTCTCATCGGGAGGGGGTTAATCTCCATCAACATCTTCACCAGCACCATCTCCTCTCAAACCCTAGTTCATTTCTTGTATCCAATCTTTGTCCCAAAGCCTCAGATTGGTACCTGTGGGTTGCTAGTAGTGTTGATTACTCCTTGTAGTTGATGCTAGTTGGTTTATTTGGTGGAAGATCATATGTTCAGATCCATTATGCATATTAATACCCCTCTGATTTTCAACATGAATATGATTTGTGAGTAGTTACGTTTGTTCCTGAGGACATGGGAGAAGTCTTGCTATAAGTAGTCATGTGAATTTGGTATTCGTTCGATATTTTGATGAGATGTATGTTGTCTTTCCTCTAGTGGTGTTATGTGAACGTCGACTACATGACACTTCACCATTGTTTGGGCCTATAGGAAGGCATTGGGAAGTAATAAGTAGATGATGGGTTGCTAGAGTGACAGAAGCTTAAACCCTAGTTTATGAGTTGCTTCGTGAGGGGCTGATTTGGATCCATATGTTTCATGCTCTGGTTAGGTTTACCTTAATACTTCTTTTTTAGTTGCGGATGCTTGCAATAAGTTAATCATAAGTGGGATGCTTGTCCAAGAAAGGGAAGCACCCAAGCACCGGTCCACCCACATACCAAATTATCAAAGTAACGAACGCGAATCATATGAGCGTGATGAAAACTAGCTTGACGATAATTCCCATGTGTCCTCGGGAGCGCTTCTCTATATAAGAGTTTGTCCAGGCTTGTCCTTTGCTACAAAAAGGATTGAGCCATCTTGCTGCACCTTATTTACTTTCATTACTTGTTACTCGTTACAAATTACCTTATCACAAAACTATCTGTTACCGATAATTTCAGTGTTTTCAGAGAATACCTTACTGAAAACCTCTTGTCATTTCCTTCTGCTCCTTGTTTGGTTCGACACTCTTACTTATCGAAAGGACTATGATAGATCCCCTATACTTGTGGGTCATCATGATGCAGCAAAGTAGCGTAAGTATTTCCCTCAGTTTTTGAGAACCAATGTATCAATCCAGTAGGAGACAACACACAAGTCACCTAGTACCTACACACACAATCAAGAACCTTGCAACCAACACGATAAAGGGGTTGTCAATCCCTTCACGGTCACTCACAAAAGTGAGATCTAATAGAGATAGTAAAGTAAATATTTATGGTATTTTTATTGTATAGGTTGGAAAGTAAAGATTGCAAAATAGTAAACGAGATGCGATGTAAATAAAAGAGATGCAATATAATAAGAAAGAGACATGGGGGCCATAGGTTTCACTAGTGGCTTCTCTCAAGATAGCATGTATTACGGTGGGTGAACAAATTACTGCCGAGCAATTGATAGAAAAGCGCATAATTATGA
Organism: Triticum aestivum; assembly: GCF_018294505.1. Taxonomy (NCBI): domain Eukaryota; kingdom Viridiplantae; phylum Streptophyta; class Magnoliopsida; order Poales; family Poaceae; genus Triticum; species Triticum aestivum. The sequence goes on from NC_057802.1 coordinate 100,465,515, forward strand.
AGATATCTAAGGCAATGATCATGAATATAGGCATCACGTCCGTGTCAAGTAGACCGAAACGATTCTACATCTACTACTATTACTCCACACATCGACCGCTATCCATTATGCATTTTGAGTATTAAGTTCATAAGAACAGAGTAAGGCATTAGGCAAGATGCTATGATGTAGAGGGATAAACTCAAGCAATATGATATAAACCCCATCTTTTTATCCTCGATGGCAACAATACAATACGTGCCTTGCTGCCCCTACTGCCACTGGGAAAGGACACCGCAAGATTGAACCCAAAGCTAAGCACTTCTCCCATTGCAAGAAAGATCAATCTAGTAGGCCAAACTAAACCAATAATTCAAGGAGACTTGCAAAGATATCAAATCATGCATATAATAATTCAGAGAAGAACCAAATAATATTCATAGATAATCAAGTTCATAAATCCACAGTTCATCAGATCTCGGCAAAGACACCACAAAAGAGTATTACATCGAATAGATCTCCAAGAACATCTAGGAGAACTTTGTATTGAGAATCAAAGAGAGAGAAGAAGCCATCTAGCAATAACTATGGGCCCGAAGGTGTATGGTAAACTACTCACGCTTCACCGGAGAGGCTATGGTGTTGATGTAGAAGCCCTCCGTGATCGATTCCCCCTCCGGCAGATCTCCGGAAAAGGCCCCAAAATGGGATCTCATGGGTATAGAAGGTTGCGGCGTTGGAAAAGTGGTTTCGTGGCTCCCCCTGATGTTTCTAGGGTATAAGAGTATATATAGGCGAAAGAAGTACGTCGGTGGAGCAATGAGGGGCCCACGAGGGTGGGGGGCGCGCCCTCCTGCCTCGTGGCCGCCTCGTTACGTCTCCGACTTCATATCCAAGTCTTCTGGTTTGCTTTCGGTCCAAGAAAGATCATCGTGAAGGTTTCATTCCGTTTGGACTCCGTTTGGTATTCCTTTTCTGCAAAACTCTAAAATAGGCAAAAAATAGAAATTGGCACTGGGCCTCCGGTTAATAGGTTAGTCCCAAAATAATATAAAAGAGCATATTAAAGCCCATTAAACATCCAAAACAAATAATATAATATCATGGAACAATAATAAATTATAGATACGTTGGAGACGTATCAAGCATCCCCAAGCTTAATTCTTGCTCGTCCTCGAGTAGGTAAATGATAAAAACAGAATTTTTGATGTGGAATGCTACCTAACATATTTATCAATGTAATTTTCTTTATTCTGGCATGAATGTTCAGATCCGAAAGATTCAAGACAAAATTTTAATATTGACATAAAAATAATAATACTTCAAGCATACTAACAAAGTAATCATGTCTTCTCAAAATAACATGGCCAAAGAAAGTTCATCCCTACAAAATCATATAGTTTGGTTATGCTCCATATTCGTCACACAAAATATTCAAATCATGCACAACCCCGATGATAAGCGAAGCAATTGTTTCATACTTTAGTATTCTCAAACTTTTTCAACTTTCACGCAATACATGAGCGTGAGCCATGGACATAGCACTATAGGTGGAATAGAATGGTGGTTGTGGAGAAGACAAAAAGGAGGAAGATGGTCTCACATCAACTAGGCGTATCAATGGGCTATGGAGAAGCACATCAATAGATATCAATGTGAGTGAGTAGGGATTGCCATGCAACGGATGCACTAGAGCTATAAATGTATGAAAGCTCAAAAAAAAAAGAAACTAAGTGGGTGTGCATCCAACTTGCTTGCTCATGAAGACCTAGGGCGTTTGAGGAAGCCCATCGTTGGAATATACAAACCAAGTTCTATAATGACAATTTCCCACTAGTATATGAAAGTGACAAAATAAGAGACTCTCTATCATGAAGATCATGGTGCTACTTTGAAGCACAAGTGTGGAAAAAGGATAGTAGCATTGTCCCTTCTCTCTTTTTTCTCTCTTTTTTTGTTTGGCTTCTTTGGCCTCTTTTTTTTCATTGGCTTCTTTGGCCTTTCTCTTTTTTTTGTTTCCTCACACGGGACAATGCTCTAATAATGATGATCATCACACTTCTATTAATTTACAACTCAAGGATTACAACTCGATACTTAGAACAAAATATGACTCTATATGCGTGCCTCCGGCGGTGTACTAGGATGTGCAATGAATCAAGAGTGACATGTATGAAAACATTATGAATGGTGGCTTTGCCACAAATACGATGTTAACTACATGATCATGCAAGACAATATGACAATGATGGAGCGTGTCATAATAAACGGAATGGTGGAAAGTTGCATGGCAATATATCTCGGAATGGCTATGGAAATGCCATAATAGGTAGGTATGGTGCCTGTTTTGAGGAAGGTAAATGGTGGGTTTATGGTACCGGCGAAAGTTGCGCGGTACTAGAGAGGCTAGCAACGGTGGAAGGGTGAGAGTGCGTATAATCCATGGACTAAACATTAGTCATAAAGAACTCACATACTTATTGCAAAAATCTACAAGTCATCAAAAACCAAGCACTACGCGGATGCTCCTAGGGGGATAGATTGGTAGGAAAATACCATCGCTCGTCCCCGACCGCTACTCATAAGGTAGACAATCAAAGAAATACCCCATCCTTCAAATTTGTTACACAACGGTTACCATACGTGCATGCTACGGGACTTGCAAACCGCAACACAAGTATTTCTCAAATTCACAATTAATTTACTAGCATGACTCTAATATCACCATCCTCATGTCTCAAAAGAATCATCAAGCATCAAACTTCTCATAGTATTCAACGCACTTTATATGAAAGTTTTTATTATACCCATCTTGGATGCCCATCATAATAGGACTAGTTTTATAGCCAAAGCAAATTACCATGCTATTTTAAAAGACTCTCAAAATAATATAAGTTAAGCATGAGAGATCAATAATTTCTATAAAATAAAAGCACCACCGTGCTCTAAAAAGATATAAGTGAAGCACTAGAGTAAAATTATCTAGCTCAAAAGATATAAGTGAAGCACATAGAGTATTTTAATAAATTCTGATTCATGCGTGTCTCTCCCAAAAGGTGTGTACACCAAGGATGATTGTGGTAAAATAAAAAGCAAATAATCAAACCATAAAAGTCGCTCCAAGCAAAACACATATCATGTGGTGAATAAAAATATAGCATCAAGTAAAGTTACCGATAGACGAAGACGAAAGAGGGGATGCCTTCCGGGGCATCCCCAAGCTTAGGATTTTGGTTGTACTTGAATTTTACCTTGGGGTGCCTTGGGCATCCCCAAGCTTAGGCTCTTGCCACTCCTTATTCCAAAATCCATCAAATCTTTACCCAAAAACTTGAAAACTTCACAACACAAAACTTCAACAGAAAATCTTATGAGCTCCGTTAGTATAAGAAAATAAACCACCACTTTAATGTACTGTAATGAAATCATTCTTTATTTATATTGGTGTTAAACCTACTGTATTCCAACTTCTCTATGGTTCATACCCCCCGATACTACTCATAGATTCATCAAAATAAGCAAACAACACACGAAAAACAGAATCTGTCAAAAACAGAACAGTCTGTAGTAATCTGTAATGTTCGAATACTTATGGAACTCCAAAAATTCTGAAATAAATTGTTTGACGTGAGGAATTTGTCCATTAATCATCTTAAAAAATAATCAACCTAAAAGCACTCTCCAGTAAAAAATGGCAGCTAATCTCATGAGCGCAAAAGTTTCTGTTTTTTACAGCAAGATCGCAAAGACTTCACCCGAGTCTTCCCAAAGGTTCTACTTGGCACAAACACTAATTAAAAAATAAAAGCACATCTAAACATAAGCTAGATGAATTATTTATTACTAAACAGGAGCAAAAAGCAAAGAACAAAAATAAAATTGGGTTACCTCCCAACAAGCGCTATCGTTTAACGCCCCTAGCTCGATATTGATAATTTCGATGATGCTCACATGAAAGACAAGAATTGAAGCACAAAGAGAGCATCATATATAGCATATGAAAAACACATCTAAGTCTAAAATACTTCCTATACATAGGCATCTTATAGGCAAATAAATTATCAAGACAAGCAAAAACTAGCATATGCAAGAAAGAAGTGAGAAACAATAACAATCTCAACATAACGAGAGGTAATTTAGTAACATGAAAATTTCTACAACCATATTTTCCTCTATCATAATAATTACATGTGGGATCATATTCAAATTAAAAAATATAGCTCTCACATAAAATTTTCTCTACATGATCCACATGCATGCAAAGTTGACACTCTTCCAAAATAGTGGGAATATCATTAACTAAAGTCATGACCTCTCGAAACCCACTTTTATCAAAAACTTCATAAGATTGAACATTATCCAAATATGTGGGATTTAAAGTTGACACTCTTCCAAACTCAGTTTCACTATTATTGCAAACATTATTATCAATCTCATATTCATCATGGGGCTTAAATAAATTTTCAAGATTGTAAGAAGAATCACCCCAATCATGATCATTGCAACAAGTAGTGGACATAGCAAAACTAGCATCCCCAAGCTTAGGGTTTTGCATATCGTTAACACAATTGACATTAATAGAATTTATAATAATATCATTGCAATCATGTTTTTCATTCAAGGAGCTATCGTGAATCACTTCATAAGTTTCTTCTTTCAACACATCATCACAACTTTCAGATTCACGAATTTCAAGCAAAACCTCATAAAGATAATCTAGTGCACAAAACTCACTAGCAATTGGTTCATCATAATTGGATCTCTTAAATAGATTAGAAAGGGGATGAGGATCCATATCAATAGATTTTTAGCAAGCCAAGATGCAAGCACATAGAAGGCACATGGCAACACAAGCAAACGAAAAAGACGAATGGAAGAGGGGCGAAGAAAAGGCAAAGGTTTTCGAAACGTTTTAGAAGTGGGGGAGAGGAAAACGAGAGGCGAATGGCAAATAATGTAATGCAAGGGAGAAGAGTTTATGATGGGTACTTGGTATGTCTTGACTTGGCGTAGATCTCCCCGGCAACGGCGCCAGAAATCCTTCTTGCTACCTCTTGAGCATGCGTTGGTTTTCCCTTGAAGAGGAAAGGGTGATGCAGCAAAGTAGCGTAAGTATTTCCCTTAGTTTTTGAGAACCAAGGCATCAATCTAGTAGGGGACAAGCACAAGTCACCTAGTACTTGCACAAAAAATCAACAACCTTGCAACCAACGCGATAAAGGGGTTGTCAATCCCTTCACGGTCACTCGCAAAAGTGAGATCTAATAGAGATAGTAAAGTAAATATTTTTGGTATTTTTATTGTATAGATTGGAAAGTAAAGATTGCAAAATAGTAAACGAGATGCGATGTAAATAAAAGAGATGCAATATAATAAGAAAGAGACCTGGGGGCCATAGGTTTCACTAGTGGCTTCTCTCAAGATAGAATGTATTACGGTGGGTGAACAAATTACTGCCGAGCAATTGATAGAAAAGCGCATAATTATGAAGATATCTAAGGCAATGATCATGAATATTGGCATCACGTCCGTGTCAAGTAGACCGAAACGATTCTGCATCTACTACTATTACTCCACACATCGACCGCTATCCAGCATGCATCTAGAGTATTAAGTTCATAAGAGCAGAGTAACGCATTAGGCAAGATGACATGATGTAGAGGGATAAACTCAAGCAATATGATATAAAACCCATCTTTTTATCCTCGATGGCAACAATACAATACGTGCCTTGCTGCCCCTACTGTCACTGGGAAAGGACACCTCAAGATTGAACGCAAAGCTAAGCACTTCTCCCATTGCAGGAAAGATCAATCTAGTAGGCCAAACTAAACCGATAATTCGAAGAGACTTGCAAAGATATCAAATCATGCATATAAGAATTCAGAGAAGAACCAAATAATATTCATAGATAATCAAGTTCATAAATCCAGAATTCATCGAATCTCGGCAAACACACCGCAAAAGAGTATTACATCGAATAGATCGCCAAGAACATCGGTGAGAACTTTGTATTGAGAATCAAAGAGAGAGAAGAAGCCATCTGGCTAATAACTACAGACCCGAAGGTATGTGGTAAACTACTCACGCTTCATCAGAGAGGTTATGGTGTTGATGTAGAAGCCCTCCTGATCGATTCCCCCTCCGGCAGATCGCCGAAAAAGGCCCCAAGATGGGATCTCACGGGTACAGAAGGTTGCGGCGGTGGAAAAGTGGTTTCGTGGCTCCACCTGATGTTTCTAGGGTATAAGAGTATATATAGGTGAAAGAAGTACGTCGGTGGAGCTACGAGGGGCCCACGAGGGCGGGGGGAGCGCCTACCCCCTGGGCGCGCCCTCCTGCCTTGTGGCCGCCTCGTTACGTCTCCGACTTCATCTCCAAGTCTTCTGGTTTGCTTTCGGTCCAAGAAAGATCATCGCGAAGGTTTCATTCCGTTTGGACTCCGTTTGGTATTCCTTTTCTGCAAAACTCTAAAATAGGCAAAAAACAGAAATTGGCACTGGGCCTCCGGTTAATAGGTTACTCCCAAAAATAATATAAAAGAGCATATTAAAGCCCATTAAACATCCAAAACAGATAATATAATAGCATGGAACAATAAAAAATTATAGATACGTTGGAGACGTATCACATGACAGTGCGAGGTCTGCCAAAAAGTTGAAGGATGGCGTAAAGTACAACATCGATGCCATCAAACCTAATGGCGAACCGCGTGAGCATGAGAAGAATGCGGGCAAGTTCATTCGTCAGTGCGGAGTTCTTGTGAAGGACCAAATCCCGATCTCCATTCAAGAATGGAAAAAGCCAGCAAAGGAACGACCAGATCTTACTATTGTCGACCAAAGAGCAAAAGATCGGCTTTGGGAATCTCTCATGTCACATTTCACCCTACCAGATAATTTCACAGATGCAGATGTGCAGAAAGTCAAGAACGCTGCTCTTAGTAAGATGGCGATAGCATTCAACAACCAGAAGAAAAGTATATGGAACAAGTACGTCGAAGGAGGAAAGAAGACTCCAGAATTCAAGGGAACACTGGAGAAGCATAGAGATCACTGGGACGCTTTCGTAAAATTCAAGGAATCGGAAGTAGCTCAGGAACGGTCGAGAATAAACAAGCTCAATGCCGCCAAAAATATATGGCACCATAAGCTGGGGCCAGGTGGCTACAAGGTGGCCCGGCCTAAGTGGGATCTCACTGAGCAACGGATGGTGGATGCAGGGATCATTCCAGTTACATTGAACTGCCCCCTAGGTCCAGGACTTGGTTCTATGCGAATGGGGGACATTGGACCCAAAGATAGGCGAGGTTTTGGAGCGGGAAAGTCTTAAATTAGCTGACCTCGATTTAATTATTGCAATAGAAGAGGCTCGAACGGGGGTGTTCACGCCCAACAGAGAGAACGACGAGCTTACGCGCGCCCTGAAGAACCTTGAACACCCGGGAAGAACACGAGGCAAAGGTGTTGTTCTGTGGTTTGAGGGGTTTGCGGACAGGAACACCGACTACAGAAGCCGTGCGAGAAAGAAGATGCAGGAGGAGAAGAAGAGGAAGCTGGAGGAGGAGCAGAGGAAGTAGGAAGCAGACCGCCTTCGCATCGTAGAGTCAAAGCACGCGGATTTGGAACACGCTTTCTAGCGGCAGCAGCAGCAGATCGACTCACTTAGCCAGGAAAGCGGGTCTCAGCAGCGGCAGCAGATAGCGGATCCAGCATTGGATAGCACCATCCCATCCATGCCGAGAAGCCGCATGTGGATGACATCATGGATAACACTAATTGTGAGTTACTCTTTAAAATGAAGAACATATCCATGAAGGTGGTGGACGGAGTTGCTTATACAAATCCCCCTGAAGCAACCTTCCATTTCAATCCGATTCCAGCTGGCTATGCTCGTGTTGCGGTTGATGAAGTGGTGGTACAATATTCGGGGCTAGAGCTTGACATTCCTGAAGGTGACGACGAGCGCACACTGGGAGAGGCCACACATTGTATCATTCTATGGAGAAAGGAGCATCATCTTTCCAAGGCCACCGATACCGCGTCAGCCGGCTCCTCCTCCAAGTCCGCCACCGCGTCAGCAGACTCCCGCTCCTCCAAGTCACCCACCACCTCAGCAGAGTCCTGCTCCTCCAAGCCTGCCAACGCATCAGGCCACTCCTCCTCCTCCAAGTCCGGCACCGCGTCAGCCCACTCCTCCTCCAAGTCCGGCACCGCGTCAGCCCACTCTTCCTCCAAGTCAGGCACCGCGTCAGCCGTCTCCGCCGCCTCGGAGGGCTCTGCCGCCTAAGCAATTGCAGAAGAGAGGCGCCGCAGCTACGACGGCTAGCGGTACAACAGGAGGCAAGAGATACCAATTTGGTCCAAGCCTCAAGCCTCTTCCAAGATTGCCTTACGACCTGACTAAGGAGGAAAACAAAGCCGAAGTGCAAGCCCAGCTGAGGGCCCATTTTGGACCGAAACCGCCACCGCCGCCAAAGGAGAAAGTACCTGAGCATGTCGTTAACCACTTTATTCGTATGGCTCAAGCACCAACTCCCAAGCCTAGGGCCTCAGACTATGAGCGCCAAATCAGCAAGTCATATCAAGCACAACAAAAGAAGGAGTCGAGCTCGAGCTCGAGCAAAGCAGCTGCCAAAAAAGCAGGAAAACTGTTCCCCAAATGGGAGAACAAGCAGTGCAATCGACCCCCCCGCTCACTGTACCAACACATGTGAGTACCAGCGCCGATCAGCGAGTAATAACCGACGATCATAGAAGGCAGGCTGAAGAGGCTGGTGTCACTATAGAACAACTCCTAGGCATCGAGCCCATGGAAACTTTTACAGAGGAGAAACTAAAACGGAAATATGTCCGTGACCAACCTCTGGTCAAGCCTGAGGAGATCAAGAGTCTATCAACAAGAATGTATGAATTGCATGAATGGTACATGAGAGAAGTAAAGACTACTGATAAAGAGTCCCTCATGGTGAAAGTCACTAAAGAGCATTACTACCATGGAAAAGATCTGTGGGTTGAGTTTCAAGAAATGTTTCAGTTATTCAATCAAGACGCACTCGACAAATCTATCATTAGTTGCTATTATCTGTAAGTGATTTCTTTCTGTAATTTAAGTCTCTAGCTAGCTGTAGTGCTCGTTCATTACATGTAATTATCCTCACTATATTCTTTTCTGTGGTATTATGTAGAATGAAGATGTATGAAAGAAAAAAGCTGGACGCTATGGCATTGGGTTCATTGACCCAAATACCATTAATCAAAAGACATGGTTACAAGAATATGATCAACCATACACAGAGAAAAGCTTGCTACCGTTCTTCAAGCACCTAAATACGCAACCAGAAATACTACTTCCTTACAAATTTGGTTGAGTCACATTGTCTTGTACTACAAATTCTGTTTTGCTTACTAGATGTTAATATATAAGGTGTAGTTGATGAGTTATGACATGCCTGCTTAATTATACAAACGTTTGTGCATGCAGTTACCACTGGATCTTGTTAATCATTGAAGTTGACAAGGCAAAAGTTCAACTACTGGACTCACTATATAAAGAAACTACTGAATACTCAATTGTGAAGGGGATGGTCGATAGATAATTTCAATCGTTATCAAACTATATGTCGGCCTCTTTAGTTCGTCACTTCCTGATATCAACTAATTAATAACTCCTTTATTCATTTTCTTTGCCAGCGGCAGGGCTTGGCAAAAGTTCATCAAAGAGGTTTCAGGCGAATGGCCAGAACTGCTGAAATGGGTGCGACCCAAGGTAATGAAGTAGTACTAACTAGCTAGCTACGTCCGTGCATCTCTTTAATTCTAGTTTCAATACCAGTATCATGCTTGATTAATTATTATTCGATTGAATTCTATTCTCGTAAAGGCCCTGAGGCAGGCGTCGGGAACTGATTTATGTGCATACTATGTTTGCGAGAACATTCGCATGATGATGTCCGAAAGGAGCAGAACTGATAGAGAGCAATTGGTACGTTTGGCAGAACACTATTCAGAATGTTTACATCATTATCTAATATATACACACACAAGTAATAATACATGCATATTTTGATCTCTTCTTTAAAGATGAAGGAGATGCGGGATCAGCTCCTACCAGTGAATCGCGTACGAGCAATTCAAGAGGAAATAGCGGGATTTTTGCTCGACCAGGTCATAGATCCCAACGAAGAATACTATTACCCCATACCTAGCTAGACCCCTAGTGCCTCCATGTAATGATCTGCAAATTGTAGGAGAAATTATATATATATATACATGTGTATGTGTGAATGGTCGTGCGAGACATTTGATGATATATATATATATATATATATGATCGGTTCTACGAGAAATTCTATTTATATATATGCATAACGTGTACAATATGTATTATTGTAAAATACCAGCAAATGAAAAAGAATTAAATGGAAAACACAAAATTAAAGGAAAAATAAATCATAAAACCAAAACCCCTAAACCTTTTAGTCCCGGTTGGTGTAACCAACCGGGACTAAAAGCCCCCAGCCCCCCGGCGCATGCCTGTGCCACGTGGTGGCCCTTTAGTGCCGGTTCGTGTTGAACCGGGCTAAAGGGGGGCGGGGTGCTTTAGTCCCCACCCTTTAGTGCCGGTTCCAGAATCGACACTAAAGGGCCTTACGAACCGGGACTATAGCCGGGTTCTGCGCTAGTCCATTGTCACCACGAGTATTCATATGCAAGACATATATCAAGTGCTCTCAAATCCATAAAAGTATTCAATCCGATAAAACGAAATCTCAAAGAGAAAACTCAATTCACAACAAGATAGAGAGGGGAAAACACCATACGATCCAACTATATTAACAAAGACCGCGATACATCAAGATCGTGACATCTCAAGAACACGAGAGAGAGAGAGAATAAACACATAGCTACTGGTACAAACCCTCAGCCCCGAGGGTGGACTACTCCCTCCTCATCGTGGTGGCTGCCGGGATGATGAAGATGGCCACCGGTGATGATTCCCTCTTCCGGCAGGGTGCCGGAATGGGGTCTAGATTGGTTTCTCATGGCTACAAAGGCTTGTGGCGGCGGAACTTATGATCTAGGGTCTCCGCGATGGTTTTTTTTGAATATTTGACGATTTATACGGCGAAGAGGCAGTGTGGGAGGCCACCGAGGTGGGCACAGCCAGGCGCGCCCTGGTGGGTTGTGCCCCCTCGGGGCACCCCCGAGGTGCTGCTCTGGCCCATTGGATGTCTTCTGGTCCATAAAAATTCCACAAAAAGTTTCAACTCCGTTTGATATTGATTTTCTACGATGTAAAAGCAAGTAAAAAACAGCAACTGACACTTGGCACTATGTCAATAGGTTAGTCCCAAAAATGATATAAAATTGCCATAAAATAATTGTAAAACATCCATGACTGATAATATAGCAGCATGAATACTTCATACATTATATATACGTTGGAGACATATCAGCATCCCCAAGCTTAATTCCTACTCGTCCTCAAGTAGGTAAATGATACAAGAAATAATTTATGAAGTGTGAATGCTAGCAAAGTGCATAAGTTTGATCAATGATAATTTCAATCACTTTTCCTAGCATCATAACAAAAATTCTTTCTCATTAAACTTCTCATGCTAAAGTAGCAACCAATTCACATGCTAAGGTTAAAACAATAAATTCTCTTGAAACTCAACAACCTATATTCTTAGTCACCAAACAATTGCAATTCAACTTATTCAACAGAGTCTAAGTAAGAGCTCCACATACTCAACCATCATATAGTCTTCTATGATTGCTAACACTCACCGCATACACATGAGCAAGACATTTCAACCGGACACATAGAAAGATAGGGGCTTATTTTCTCCTCCCAACGTATTCACCTAAAGGGTGTGATGTCAACAATAATAACTCATGCTACCCATATCCAATTGGATATATGTGCCTAGATCTTTCGTCACCACATGATGCTTGCCAAAAGAGAAAAATAAAAAGGAATAGAGAGAAAAATTTGTCTCTTACATGAAAGTAAATACATAAAAGTAAAAGGTAGGCCCTTCGCAGAGGGAAGCAGAGGTTTCCCTGCGCTTTTTGTTTGTATGCTCAACCCCTTAGTGCAAAAGAACGTCATGTTATATTGCCCCTTATGATAGCAACCTTTATTATGCAGTCTGTCGCTTTTATTCTTTGCCATCACTAGTTCGTACAACGCTCAATCTTCTCTTACACTAAATGATCTAACACTTTTAGAAGAAATTTTTTATTGCCTTATTGCACCGATGACAACTTAATTGAAGGATCTTACTCAATCCTTAGGTAGGTTTGGTGGACTCTTGAAAGTAAGATTTGGGTCTAAGGGTTTTTGGATGCACAAGTAGTATCTGTACTTGGTGCGGAATTTTTGGCTAGCAAAGATGGGGGGCAAGCACCACATGTTGAAGGATCTATGACAATATAACTTCTATGTGAATATGAACAAACATAAATCATTACGTTGTCTTCCTTGTCCAACGTCAACCATTTTGGCATATAATATTTTGATGAGGGCTCACAATCACAAAAGATTTCCAAGATAGTGTATTTGCATGTGAAAGTTCTCTTCCTTATAGTAATCATTCAGGAATTGCTTGTATGACCAATATTGTGATTGTCAAGCTTCAAAAGATTTCACTTTCTAAACCAAATGTGAAGCTACCAGTAGGCATGATATGAACATATAATTTCAACTTCATGATATTCAATTCATTCAATAATTTACTCATAGGATATAAGTGAAGCACAAGAGTAAATGACAAGCTATTCCAAAAAGATATAAGTGAAGATCAAACAAGAAGTTAAGTAAATGGGTAGCTATGTGAGGACTCTCTCTTATTTAAAACTTTCAGATCTAAGTATTTTATTAAAACAGCAAGCAAAATGAAAATAAAATGACATTTCAAGGATATCACAACTCATGTGAAGAAGCAAAAAACTTAGGATTAACAGATACTAACCCATAATTGTTGATGAAGAAAGGTGGGATGCCTACCGGGGCATCCCCAAGCTTAGATGCTTAATACTTCTTGAAATATTATCTTGGGATGCCTTGTTCATCCCCAAGCTTGAGCTTTTGTGTCTCCTTAATTCCTTTTATATCACGGTTTCCCTAAATCTTAAAAACTTCATCCACACAAAACTCAACAAGAACTCGTGAGATAAGTTAGCATAAGCCAATGGAAAAACCTTATCATTCTCTACTGTAGCAAATCACTAAAATTATTATTCAACATTGCATACTAAATGCATCTACCTATTTAATACTCCTATCCTCAAATAGAATCATTACACAAGAAAACATATGCAAACAATGTAAACATAACAACAATCTTCCAAAACAGTACAGTCTATAAAGAATGCAAGAGTATCAATACTTCTTTAACTCCAAAAATTATGAAAATTTATCACATTGTAGAAAATTTATCAGATCTTAATGTGCAAAAAGTTTGAAAATTTTCTCACATTCTGATTTTTCTCGGGAATTTTTGCAACAGCGATAAACTTTCTGTTTTGAAACAGCAACATGTAGACTTGCAAAATAAGCATGGCACATGCTACCCTTGCCCTTTTATTGAAATAAAAGATGCAAAACATTATTCTAAATAACAGCAAGAAAATCCTAACACAATAAAATGATGCTCCAGGCAAAACTCATATCATGTGACGAATAAAAATGTAGGTCCAAGTGAGGTTACCGATAATGTTGGAGACGAAAGAGGGGATGCCTTCCGGGGCATCCCCAAGCTTAGTTGCTTGGATCTTCCTTGAATATTAACTTGGGGTGCCTTGGGCATCCCCAAGCTTAGGGTCTTCTCACTCCTTATTCTCCTCATATCGACATCTCACCCAAAACTTGAAAACTTCAATCACACAGAACTTAACGGAACTTCGTGAGATAGGTTAGTATGATAAAGAGCAAACCACTTCACTTTGGTAATGTAAAAGACAAGATTCATAATTGTTTCCACACAACGACTACTGTAGCATCTCATTTCCACAATTTATAATGAGCAATATAAGGCATAGAAACTATAAAACAAGCAAACTATACATTGAAAATAGAATATGTCAAAGATAGAACAGTCTGTAGTAATTTGTACTCCAATCATACTTCTGTTATTCCGAAAATTCTAAAATATTAGGACAACATAGAGAATTTGTATATCTATCACCTGTATAAAATTCAGATCAAACGCACGTTCCTGTGAATTTTCAAAATTCCTGGACTAAGCGCAAAACTTTATGTTTTTGCACAGATTCAAGTCAACTATCATCAACACTATGCCAAAGGCTTTACTTGGCAGTTTATTGAAACCAAAGCAATAAAACATTATTACTACAGTAGCATAATCATGTGAACACATAAAATAGTAGGGGTTAATGTTGGGTTGTCTCCGAACAAGTGCTTTTCTTTAATGCCTTTTAGCTAGGTATAATGATTTCAATGATGCTCGCATAAAAGATAAGGATTGAAACATAAAGAGAGCATCATGAATCATAAGTTACTCGCTCATAATAATTTTCAGTAGCGTCATGAATATATTCATCAATATAACCATCACATAAATCATTCTTTTCATGATCCACAAGCATAGAAATTTTATTACTCTCCACATAAGAAAATTTCTCTCATTCACAATGGTGGGAGTATCATATGAAACTCGAATACTATAAATTGTTTCCAAATTAAAATAGTAATGTTCAGGAAAAATATAATCATCACAACTTTTTATAACATAACTATCATCACAATAATCATCATAAGTAGCAACTTTGTTCTCATCATAGATAGGAGGCATGCAATCATTATAGAAAATTTGATCATTCAAAGTAGGGGGACTAGAAAGATCATCTTCATTAAGCATATCATCCCCAAGCTTGGGACAAACATTAATTGCAGCAAATAAATTCTCAAACATGTCATTCTCATTAAACATAGTATCCCCAAGCTTGTGACTTGGCAAATCATAAGCATAATCACTCTCATCATTAATAGTATGAATAGCACCAATGGTATAACAATTGCTATCATCATAATTTCCCAAGTTGGTGCCAAAAAGATTTCAAAGATTATAAGAAGTATTATCTTCCCAATCATAATCATTACAACAAATAGTAGGCATCAAAAAATCATACTCAATATCATCATCCTCCATCAACATATTTCATTCACTTTCATGAGGCACAATGGTGATAGGAGCAATAATACTTGGGAGAGATACCTTTTTACCTCTATTCCTTCTTCTTTTCGTCTTCTTTACCACATCATGTGTGGGTTTAATTAATTTTTCAAGCTTCTCATTGATGTGATTGGTTGGATAGGAAGCTTCTCCTCGTTACCTGATTCATCATAATAAACACTAGGAGGGTATTGGGAAATATTTTCCCTTTCATTAGTACTCTCTTCATATTCTATTTGTTTTCTTGTCTTTAGATAGTTGGCAATATAAGGATTCTCAATGCAATTTACCGCACAAAATATATAAATTTCCTCTAGATCAAAATCAAGAAATCTCTTGAGATTAAATTTTGGAATACCCCACAGTTATACATTTCATTTCTTCTTACCACATAAGAATACTATGCTCTTTATGATGCTCAAGGGTAATTAAGTTATCACAATTTTTGGACACGATTTGATCATGAAACAATTTGCATTGGAGATTTAAATGACCATGTTCATTGCAAAGTTCACAAGGATAGCGAGAAAAATTAAATCTTTCAGCACAATCATCTAGCCTCTCTTGCAACATTTTCGTTTCTAAATATTTATGCTTCTTACAAAATCTATCTTCCCTTTTTGGTGTGCAATTGCACTCCCAATTGACTCCGCAAAAATTTTCATTCTTATAGGAGACATCATTATCATGACAAATGCAATCATCATTTACATCATGGATATTCAAAGAATTCATACTAGCATTATTGTAATCATACCCATCATCCAACATTTTTATGCCATAAATTTTGTTGAATTATGTTTCTAGCAATCGAGCACAATTATCGGAATCCCTATTCTCAAGATAGACATTATAAAGATAAAGAACAACTTGAGGTAACCCAATCTCCAATTCTTTTTGTAGTTTTCTTTTTATAAACCAAACTAGTGCTAAAACAAGAAACTAAAAGATTCAATTACAAGATCTAAAGATATACCTTCATGCACTCACCTCCCCGACAACGGCGCCAGAAAAGAGCTTGATGTCTACTACGCAACTTTATTCTTGTAGACACGTGTTGGGCCTCCAAGTACAGAGTTTTGTAGGACAGTAGCAATTTTTCCTCAAGTGGATGACCTAAGGTTTATCAATCCGTGAGAGGCGTAGGATGAAAATAATCTCTCTCAAACAACCCTGCAACCAAATAATAAAAAGTCTCTTGTGTCCCCAACACACCAAATACAATGGAAATTTGTATAGGTGCACTAGTTCAGTGAAGAGATGGTAATAAAAGTGTAGTAATGATAGTAGATATTTATTTTTGTAATAGGAACAATAAAAAATAACAAGGTAGCAATTGATAAAATGGAGCACAAACGGTATTGCAATGCTTGAAAATGAGGCCTAGGGTCCGTACTTTCGCTAGTGAAATCTCTCAACAATGCAAATATAATTGGATCACATAACCATCCCTCAACATGCAACGAAGAATCACTCCAATTTCTTATCTAGCGGAGAACATAAGAATAAATTTTTTGTAGGGTACGAAACCACCTCAAAGCTATTCTTTCCGATCGATCTATCCAAGAGTTCTTACTATAATAACACCAAAGCAAATTCAGATTCGTAATACTCAATCCAACACAAAGAACCTCAAAGAGTGCCCCAAGATTTCTACCGGAGAAACAAAGACAAGAACATGCATCAACCCCTATGCATAGATTACCCCAATGTTACCTCGGGAATCCGCGAGTTGAGTGCCAACACATAAATCAACTGAATCAATACGATACCCCATTGTCACCACGAGTATCATATGCAGGACATATATAAATTGCTCTCAAATCCATAAAAGTATTCAGTCCGATAAAATGAAATCTCAAAGGGAAAACTCAATTCTCAACAACATAGAGAGGGGAAAACACCATATGATCCGACTATATTAACAAAGCCCGCGGTACATCAAGATCGTGTCATCTCATGAACACAAGAGAGAGATTAAACACATAGCTACTGCTACAAACCCTCAGCCCCGAGGGTGGACTACTCCCTCCTCATCGTGGTGGCCGCCGGGATGATGAAGATGGCCACCGGTGATGATTCCCCCCTCCGACAGGGTGCCAGAACGGGGTCTAGATTAGTTTCTCATGGCTACAGAGGCTTGCAGCGGCGGAACTTCTGATCTAGGCTCTCCACGAAGGTTTTTGGAATATTTGACGATTTATAGGGCGAAGAGGTGGTGCCGGAGGCCACGCAGTGGGCACATCCCACCAGGGCGCCCCAGGTGCTGCTCTGGCCCATTGGATGTCTTCTGGTCCATAAAAATTCCACAAGAAGTTTCGCTGCATTTGGACTCCGTTTGATATTGATTTTCAGCGATGTAAAAAACAAGCAAAAACAGCAACTGACACTGGGCATTCTGTCAATAGGTTAGTCCCCAAAAATGATATAAAGTTGCTATAAAATAATTGTAAAACATCCAAGAATGATAATATAGCAGCATGAATACTTCATAAATTATAGATACAGTGGAGACGTACCAAGGAGCCTCCTTATCGGCCGATTTATCAGTCCAAGCAACGCCCATTGACAAGGTGTAACCATATCAGATGTACCCCATGCCATGCCCATGTACAAGAAGCTTTTCATCAAGCATGTTTTACTGATGGGTCATGGAACATCAGCTCAAGGCTGGATTCAAGCCTACAAATATTGACCAGTATGACGGGACTACGAATACCTTGGTATGCATTGAGGATTTCCTCCTCGCAGTCTACATAGCATGTGGTGACAATATCCACACTATCAAATACTTGCCATCAAATCTAATGGGGTCAGCCGAGCACTGACTTAACAGTCCCCCGCCAGATTCGATCGACGAATGGGACGACCTCGAGGCCGAATTTATGGTCAACTTCCAAGGCACTTACGTCAAGCCTCCGGATTCCAATGACTTGGCCCATAACATACAGAAGGAAGGTGAATCAGTATGCAAATTTGGGAACTGTTTCATAACAAATAATAACCAGATAGTAGACAACACCAACGAAAAGGCCCTTGTGGCATTCGAGAACAATGTTAGTGATGAGTGGCTGGCCCGAGAACTTGGGCACACCAAGCTAAGGACAATGGCGGACCTCATTTAGTTGATGACCAAACTCTATGCCGACAAAGATAACTGGCTTGCTCGGAAGCAAGGCCAAAATGGCAATCCCGATATATCCGAGGTGCACTACGGAAATGGGAAGCCTTGGCGCAATCAAAAGAATAAATGCCACAGCAGAAGCGACAATGATGTTAAGATGGTGAGGTTAACGCCGATATCAACCTTCAGTGCCAGGGCGGCGGCCACGAGAAGAGGCCTTTGCAAGGTGGAAAAGGCGATAGCTCACAACTGGATAAAATATTAGACTCGTCCTGTGATAACCCACAAGTATAGGGGATCGCAACAGTTGTCGAGGGTAGAGTATTCAACCCAAATTTATTGATTCGACACAAGGGGAGCCAAAGAACATTTGCAAGTATTAGCAGCTGAGTTGTTAATTCAACCACACCTAGTGATTAATTATCTGCGGCAAAGTGATTAGTAGCAAAGTAATATGATAGTTTTGATAATAGTAGCAACAACAGTAGTAACTTAGCAAGAACAATATAGGAGAAATTCGTAGGCATTGGATCGGTGGATTCATTGGATGATATTCATCATATAACAGTCATAACCTAGGGCGATACAAAACTAGCTCCAGTTCATAAATATAACGTAGGCATGTATTCCATAAATAGTCATACGTGCTTATGGAAAGAACTTGCATGACATCTTTTGTCCTACCCTCCCGTGGCAGCGGGGTCCATATGGAAACTAAGGGATATTAAGGCCTACTTTTAATAGAGAACCGGAACAAAGCATGAACACATAGTGAATACATGAAATCCTCAAACTACAGTCATCACCAGAAAGTATCCCGAATACTGGCACTCCGGGGTTTACGGATCATAACACATAATAGGTGAATATAGCTTGCAATATCGGATCTAGAACATAGATATAATGGTGATAATATAAACGGTTCAGATCTAAAATCATGGCACTCAGGCCCAAAGTGACAAGCATTAAGGATGGCAAAGTCATATCAACATCAATCTCAGAACATAGTGGATACTAGGGATCAAGTCCTAACAAAACTAACTCGATTACATGATGAATCTCATCCAACTCCTCAGCGACCAGCGAGCCTACGAAGGAATTACTCACTCCCAGTGGGTAATACATCTCCAACGTATCTATAATTTTTTATTGTTCCATACTATTATATTATCTGTTTTGGATGTTTTATATGCATTATTATGCTATTTTAAATTATTTTTGGGACTAACTTATTAACCCAGAGACACGTGCCAATTTTTGTTTTTCCCTTGTTTTTGAGTTTTACAGAAAAGGAATATCAAACGGAGTCCAAACGGAATACAACTTTACGATGATTTTTCTTGAACCAGAAGACACACGTAGGACTTGGAGAGGAAGGCAGAAGAGTCCCGAGGGCTCCACAAGCCTCAGGGCGCGCCCTAGGGGGGCGCACCCCCTGGCTTGTGGGCCCCTCGGAGCTCTTCTAACCCTAATCTTTCGCCTATAAATTCCCAAATATTCCCAAACCAACATAAGAGTCCACCAAAATACGTTTCCGCCGCCGCAAGCCTCTGTTTCCGCGAGATCCCATCTTGGGGCCTTTTCCGGCATCCTTCCGGAGGGGGATTCGATCACGGAGGCATCTACATCAATTCTATTGCCCTACCGATGAAGCGTGAGTAGTTTACCACAGTCCTACGGGTTCATAGCTAATAGCTAGATGACTTCTTCTCTCTCTTTGATCTTCAATACAATGTTCTCCTCGATGTTCTTGGAGTTCTATTCGATGTAATATTCTTTTGCGTTGTGTTTGTCGAGATCTAGTGGATTTATGATTAGATTATCTATGAATATTATTTGAATCTTCTCTGAATTCTTATATGCATGATTTGATATCTTTGTATTTCTCTTGGAATTATCGGTTTGGTTTGGCCAACTAGGTCTTGCAATGGGAGAGGTGCTTAGTTTTGGGTTCAATCTTGTGGTGTCCTCATCCAGTGACAAAGTAGGGGTAGCGAGGCACGTATTTGTATCGTTGCCATCAATGGTAAAAAGATGGGGTTTTCATCATATTTCTTGAGCTTATCCCTCTGCATGATGTGATCTTACTTAAGGCGTTACTCCGTTCTTATGAACTTAATACTCTAGATGCATGCTGGATAGCGGTCGATGTGTGGAGTAACAGTAGTAGATGCAGGCAGGAGTCAGTCTACTTGACACGGACGTGATGCCTATATTCATAATCATTGCCTTGGATATCGTCATAACTTTGCGCTTTTCTATCAATTGCTCGACAGTAATTTGTTCACCCACCGTATTATTTTCCTTCAAGAGAGAAGCCTCTAATGAAACCTATGGCCCCCGGGTCTATTTTCCATCATATATTTTCAGATCTCTAAACCAAAAACCCCCAAAATACCTTGCTACAATTTATTTACTTTTATTTTGTTTTATGATTTAGTAATCTTTTATATCTCTATCTATCAGATCTCATCCTTGCAAGTGACCGTGAAGGGATTGACAACCCCTTTATTGCGTTCGGTGCAAGTGTTTGATTGTTTGTGCAGGTGCATAGATTGGAGACTTCCGTGTATCTCCTACTGGATTGATACCTTGGTTTTTAACTAAGGGAAATTCTTGTCTCTACTTTGCTACATTACCCTTTCCTCCTCAAGGAAAAAACCAACGCAAGCTCAAGAAGTAGCAGTGGGGAGCATCATGGAATTGGCGATGAAGGAGGGTTGGTGATGATGAAGATCGAAGATACCCCTCTCCGGATCTCAAAACGGACTCCAGATCTGGCAACCCGATGAAGAACAGGAGGTGGCGGCGGCTCCGTATCGCGAAACGAGATAATTCTTCCTCCCTGATTTTTTCTGGAAAAATAGGTATTTATAGCGTTGGAATCAGGGTCTACGGGGCCACCAGGTGGGCGCAACCCACCAGGGCGCGCCTGAGGGGGGGGGGGCCCTGGTGGGTCGTGCTCACCCAGTGGGGCCCCTCCGGTGGTTCTTGGCTCCAGTATTTTTCTTTTATTGTATAAAAATTCTCTACAAAGTTTCGTTCCAATCCGAGAACTTTTATTTCTGCACAAAAAGAACACGATGGTAGTTCTTTTGAAAACAGCATCAGTTCGGGTTAGTTTCATTCAAATCATGCAAATTAGAGTCCAAAACAACAGGAAAAGCGTTAAGAAAAGTTGAAACGACGGAGATGTATCATCCTGCACCATCCATGGAAATCTCAAAAAGCCAGCCACTCACACCGTCCGAAATTGCTGGATGATCAAGCAAACCAGGAAGGTTGCAGCCGACAACCAGGGTAGAACTAGCCCCGAAACAATGATAACAGGGACATATATCAGCCCGAGACGACCAACACGGACCAAAAACAATTGCACCCTGAGGTAAAGCATGTGAACATGACCTATGCTACCCACATCACCAGGAGGAAGCAGAACACACACTCTGCGATGCATATGATGTGGAGCCCGCAAAGCCTAAGTCCGATCACATTTGAACGATGAGATCAACTGATGAGAGTCCGCCACGACAGAATGGTGGCATTGGTCTTTGACCCAATTAATGATGGCTTCCATCTGACCGAGTCCTTGATGTCTACTATGCAACTTTATTCTTGTAGACACGTGTTGGGCCTCCAAGCGCAGAGTTTTGTAGGACAGTAGCAATTTTCCCTCAAGTGGATGACCTAAGGTTTATCAATCCGTGGGAGGCGTAGGATGAAGATAGTCTCTCTCAAACAACCCCGGAACCAAATAATAAAAAGTCTCTTGTCTCCCAACACACAAATATAAAGGTAATTTGTATATGTGCACTAGTTTGGCGAAGAGATGGTGATACAAGTGTAATATGGATAGTAGATATTGATTTTTGTAATAAGAACAATAAAAAACAGCAAGGTAGCAATTGATAAAACGGAGCACAAACGATATTGCAATGCTTGAAAATGAGGCCTAGGGTCTGTACTTTTGCTAGTGCAATCTCTTGACAATTCTAATCTAATTGGATCATATAACCATCCCTCAAATATGAAGAGTCACTCCAAAGTTCTTATCTAGCCGAGAACATAAGAATAAATTTTTTGTAGCTATTCTTTCCGATCGATCTATCAAGACTTCGTACTAAAATAACACCGAAGCAAATTCAAATTTATAATACTCAGTCCAACAAAAATAACCTCAAAGAGTGCCCCAAGATTTCTACCGGAGAAACAAAAAAGACAAGAACGTGCATCAACCCCTATACATAGATTACCCCAATGTCACCTCGGGGATCCGCGAGTTGAGTGCCAAAACATATCTCAAGTGAATCAATATAATACCCCATTGTCACCACGGGTATTCATATGCAAGACATATATCAAGTTCTCTCAAATCCATAAAACTATTCAATTCGATAAAACGAAATCTCAAAGGTGAAAACTCAATTCATCACAACAAGATAGAGTGGGAGAAACACCATATGATCCAACTATATTAACAAAGCCCGTGATACATCAATATTGTGCCATCTCAAGAACACGAGAGAGAGATTAAACAAATAGCTACTGGTACAAACCCTCAGCCCCGAGGGTGGACTACTCCCTCCTCATCATAGAGATCATAGGGATGATGAAGATGACCTCCGGTGATGATCTCCCCCTCTGGCAGGGTGCCGGAACAGGCTCCCGATTGGTTTTTCATGGCAACAGAGGCATGTGGCGGCGGAACTTCCGATCTAGGGTTATTTCTAATGGTTTCTCTATTTATAGGATTTTTCAGCGTTAGAATCACGCGAAGATGGGCCTCGAGGTGAGAACAACCCACCGGGGCGCGCCTGGGCCCCCTCGCGCGCCTCAGTGTCTTGTGCCCTACTCCTTCACCTTCTGGTCCTTCCACGAAGCTTTGAGGGTCTCTTTTGTTCGAAAAAAATTGTCAAAAAGTTTCAGCTCATTTAGTGAACTTTCATTTATGCACAAAAACAACACCACGGTAGTTCTACTGAAAACAGTGTTAGTCCAGGTTAGTTCCATGCAAATCATACCAAAACCATATAAAATTGTTGTAAACATGGCTTGAATACTTCATAAATTATAGATACGTTGGAGACGTATCATCATCCCCAAGCTTAATTCCTACTCGTCTGCGAGTAGGTAAATGATAAAAGAAATAATTTATGAAGTGTGAATGCTAGCATAGTGCATAAGTTTGATTAATGATAATTTCAATCACTTTTCCTAGCATCATAACAACAACTCTTTCTCATAAAACTCATCATGACAAAGTAGCAACCAATTCACGTGTTAAGGTTCAAACAATGAATTCTCTGGAAACTCAACAACCTATATTCTTAGTCACCAAACAATTGCAATTCAACTTATTCAACAGAGTCTAAGTAAGAGCTCCACATACTCAATCATCATATAGTCTTCCATGACTGCCACTACTCAAATCATATTTTAGAACAAGTGGCATCCATCGAACACAGAGAAAGATAGGGGCTTAATATTTTGCCTCCCAACTCATTTATCATAGTGATAATTGTCAACAATAATAAATCATGATCAAATATATTTGACTAGTCATATGTGCCTAGATCTTTCCCCACCACATGATGCTTGCCAACTAGAGAGTAATTGAGGTTGAAATGGGAATGCATACTATTGACACTTGCATAAAAGTAAATACTGAAAAGTAAACGATAGGCCCTTCATAGAGGGAAGCAGAGGTTGTCATGTGCTTTTAATTTTTGGATGCCCAAACTCTTAATGCAATGGAACATCACGTTATATTGCTCCTTATGATAGCAACTTTTATTATGCAGTGCGTCCCTTTTATTACTTTTCCATCACAAGTTCGTACAACGTTCAATTTTCCCTTGCAATAAAAGATCAAACATATTAAGGAGCAATTTTTATTAATTTATGCACCGATGACAACTTACTTGAAGGATCTTATCCAATCCATAGGTAGGTATGGTGGACACTCATGGAAAGAAACTGGGTTTAAGGGTTTTTGGATGCACAAGTAGTATCTCTACTTAGTACAAATTTTTGGCTAGCAAAACATCCTAGGCAAACACCACATGTTGGAGGATCCACGACAATATAACTTGTATGCAAATATACACAACCATAACTCATTACATTGTCTTCCTTGTCCAACTTCAAATAATTTGCTCAAGTTTGAAAATAATTAATGGGTATTCACAATCATAGAAGATGTCCAAGATAATATATTTGCATGTGAAAGTTCTCTTCTACTAATCATTCATGAATTGCATGTATGACCAATATTGTGATTGTCAAGCTTCAAAAGATTTCACTTTCTAAACCCAATGTGAAGCTACCACTAGGCATGATATAATTTCAACTTCATGATATTCAATTCATTCAACAAGTTACTCATAGGATATAAGTGAAGCACAAGAGTAAATGACAAGCTACTCCAAAAAGATATAAGTGAAGATCAAGCGAGTAGTTAAGTAAATAGGTAGCTAATTGTGGACTCTCTCTTATTTAAAAACTTTCAGATTTAAGTATTTTATTAAAATAACAAGAAAAACAAATAAAATTACATTCCAAGAATAGCACAACTCATGTGAAGAAGCAAAAACTCAGGGTCAACCGATACTAACCGATAATTGTTGATGAAGAAAGGTGGGATGCCTACCGGGCATCCCCAAGCTTTGATTCTTGAGACTTCTTTAAATATTATCTTGGGATGCCTTGGGCATCCCCAATCTTGAACTTCTGTGTCTCCTTAATTCCTTTTATATCATGGTTTCCCTAAATCTCAAAAACTTCATCCACACAAAACTCAACAAGAACTCATGAGATAACTTAGTATAAATCAATGCAATAACATTATCATTCTCTACTGTAGCAAATCACTAAATTATTACTAAACATTGCATACTAAATGCCTCTGCATATTTAATACTCCTATCCTCAAATAGAATCATTAAACAAGCAAACATATGAAAACAATGCAAACATAACAACAATCTGGCTAAACAGGACAGTCTGTAAAGGATTCAAGAGTATCAATACTTATTTAACTCAAATTTTTTGAAAATTTACCACACTGTAGAAAATTTATCATATCTTACTCTGCAAAAAGTTTCAAAATTTTATCATATTCTGACATTTTTCAAGAATTCATGCACTAGTGTACAACTTTCTGTTTTCGAACAGCCACATATAGACTTGCAAAATAAGCATGGCAAAGGCTATACTTTACATTTTTATTGAAGTAAAAGATGCGAAAAATTATTATATATAACAGCAAGAAAATCCTAACAAAATAAAAAGACGCCCCAAGCAAAACACATATCATGTGACGAATAAAAATATATCTCCAAGTTAAGTTACCGATAATGTTGGAGACGAAAGAGGGGATGCCTTCCGGGGCATCCCCAAGCTTAGTTGCTTGTATCTTCCTTGAATATTACCTTGAGGTTCCTTGGGCATCGCCAAAATTAGGGTATTTTCACTCCTTCTCCTCATATCGATATCTCACCCAAAACTTGAAAACTTCAATCACACAAAACTTAACGGAACTTCGTGAGATAGGTTAGTATGATAAAGACAAATCAGTCACTTCGGTACTGTCAAAGACAAGATTCATAATTGTTCTCACACAATACCTACTGTAGAATATCATTTCCACAATTTATATTGAGCAATATAAGCCATAGAAACTAGAAAACAAGCAAACTATGCATTGAAAACAGAATCTGTCAAAAAGAGAACAGTGTGTAGTAATCTGTACTCAAACCATACTTCTGCTACTCCAAACCTTCTAAAAAATTAGGACAACATAGGGAATTTGTATATCTATCACTTGTAAAAAATTCAGATCAAAATAACGTTCCAGTGAATTTTAAAATTCCTGGACTGAGCACAAAAGTTTATGTTTTTGCACAGAATGAAGTCAACTATCAACCACACTATCCCAAAGGCTTTACTTGCACTTTATTGAAACAATAGCTATAAAACATGATTACTACAGTAGCCTAATCATGTGAACACACAAAATAGTAGGGGTAAATGTTGGGTTGTCTTCAAACAAGCGATTTTCTTTAATGCCTTTTTAGCTAGGCATGATGGTTTCAATGATGCTCGCATAAAAGTAAAGAGTCGAAACAAAAAGAGAGCATCATGAATCAAAATTTCCTCTCTCGTAATGATTTTCAGTAGCATCATGAATGGATTCATCAATAAAACTATCACACAAAGCATTCCTTTCATGATCCACAAGCATAGTATTTTTATTACTCTCCACATAAGCAATTTTATCCTCATTCATAATAGGGGAGTATCATAGGAAACTTGAATACTATAAATTGTTTCCACATTAAAAGCATAATGTTTATTATTATGAAAATAATTATCACTACTTTTTATAACATAAGTATTATCACAATAATCATCATATGTAGTAACTTTGTTCTCATCATAGATAGGAGGCATGCAACCATCATAGCAAATTTGATCGTTCACAGTAGGGGGACTAAAAAAGATCATCTTCATTAAGCATAGCATCCCCAAGCTTGGGACAAACATTAATTGCAGCAAATATAGTCTCAAACATGTCATTCTCATCAAACATAGCATCCCCAAGCTTGTAGCTTGGCATATAATAAGCATAATCACTCTCATCATTAATAGTATGAATAGCACCAACGGTATAACAATTGCTATCATCATAATTTCCCAAGTTGGTGCCAAAAAGATTTCCAAGATTATAAGAAGTATCATTATTATCCCAATCATAATCATCACAACAAGCAATAGGCATAACAAAATCATCATCAATAGTTCTCTCAGACATTGTGCCATAAGACAAAGAAGCAATACCATCATCAAGTGCATCATCTTCCACAATTATTTTTGATTCATTTTCATGAGGCACAACAACAATAGGAGCAACATTATTTGGGAGAGATACCTTTTTACCTATATTCTTTCTTCTTTTCTTCTTTTTCACCACATCATGTGTGGGTTCAATTAATTTTTTTGAGCTTCTTATTCTTTCTCCTCGTCACCTATTTCATCATGAGAGACAATAGGAGGGAAAGTGGAAATCTTTACCCTTTCATTAGTATTCCTTTTATATTCCATTGGTTTTCCTGTCTTTCTATAGTTGGCAATATAAGCATTTTCATAGCAATTTACCAGGCAAAACATATGGATTTCTTTAAAATTAGTTTCAGCATGGTCCGTGAATATGAATGCTTCAAACCAACCATTTTTATGTGACAATTCTTCACACCCCAAAAATAAACAAAGTTCATTATAAAGTTCAAGGGCAATCAAGTTATTGCAATATTTGGACATGATCCGATCATGAAAGAGCATGCATTGGAAACTAAGGTGACCAACTTTATTGCAAAGTTCACAAGTAATAGGATAAATAGAGCATAATTTTGTAGCAAATTTATCTACCACCTTGAGCAAAAAACTGGTTCTATCATGTTTACGCTTCTTACAAAATCAATCATTCATATAAGGCATGGCTTCACAAAGTCTTTCCACTCTACAAAAACTGACATGCTTATAAGAAACATTTTTTTCATGAATAGTGCAATCATCATTAGCATTTTGGATATTTATAGAATTAATACTAACAACTTTGCAATCATGCTCATCATTCATGCCAAACATTTTATTGAGTTCTTCTTCTATCAATTGAGCACAATTTTCCTTTCCATCATTTTCAAGAAACACATTATATAAAGATGAACAACATGAGACCACCTCAAATCCATTTTTTAGTTTTCTTTTTATAAACCAAACTAGTGATAAAACAAGAAACTAAAAGACTCACCTCCCCGACAATGGCGCGAGAAAAGAGCTTGATGTCGACTACGCAACTTTATTCTTGTAGACACGTGTTAGGCCTCCAAGCGCAGTGTTTTGTAGGACAGTAGAAATTTTCCCTCAAGTGGAGGACCTAAGGTTTATCAATCCCTGGGAGGCGTAGGATGAAGATAGTCTCTCTCAAATAACCCTGCAAGCAAATAATAAAAAGTCTCTTGTGTCCCCAACACACCAAATACATTGGTAATTTGTATAGGTGCACTATTTCAGCGAAGAGATGTCGATATAAGTGTAATATGGATAGTAGATATTGATTTTTGTAATAAGAACAATAAAAAACAGCAAGGTAGCAATTGATAAAACGGAGCACAAACGGTATTGGAATGCTTGAAAATGAGGCCTACGGTCTGTACTTTCGCTAGTGAAATCTCTCAACAATGCTAATCTAATTGGATCATATAACCATCCCTCAAAGTGCGATGAAGAATCACTCCAAAGTTCTTATCTACCGGAGACCATAAAACAAAATTGTTTGTAGCTATTCTTTCCGATCGATCTATCAAGAGTTCGTACTAAAATAACACCGAAGCAAATTCAGATTTATAATACTCAATCCAACACAAAGAACCTCAAAGAGTGCCCCAAGATTTCTACCGGAGAAACAAAAGACGAGAACGTGCATCAACACCTGTGCATAGATTACCCCAATGTCACCTCGGTAATCCGTTAGTTGAGTGCCGAAGCATATCTCAAGTGAATCAATATAATACCCCATTGTCACCACGGGTATTAATTACTACTTTTTGAGCTTGCGTTGGTTTTTACCTTGAACAGGAAAGGGTGATGCAACAAAGTAGAGATAAGTAATTCCGTCAGTTTGAGAACCAAATTATCAATCCAGTAGGAGACAATGCACAAATCACCAGTACCTGCACAAACAATCAAACAACTTGCACCCAACGTGATAAAGCGGTTGTCAATCCCTTCACGGTCACTTGCAAAAGTGAGATCTAATAGAGATAGATAAAACTAAACAAAAGATAAAGTAAATACTTTTGGGTTTTTTGATTTATAGATTGGAAAGTAAAAGATTGCAAAATAGTAGATCGGAAACTTATATGATGGAAAATAGACCCGGGGGCCATAGGTTTCACTAGAGGCTTCTCTCAAGATAGCAAATAATATGGTGGGTGAACAAATTACTGTCGAGCAATTGATAAAAAAGCACAAAGTTATGACAATATCTAAGGCAATGATTATGAAATATAGGCATCACGTCCATGTCAAGTAGACCGACTCCTGCCTGCATCTACTAGTATTACTCCACACATCGACCAACTCCTGCCTGCATCTAGAGTATTAAGTTCATGAAGAACAGAGTAACGCATTAAGTAAGATGACATGATGTAGAGGAATAAACTCAAGCAATATGATGTAAACCCCATATTTTTATCTTGGATGGCAAAAATACAATATGTGCCTTGCTGCCCCTACTGTCACTGGGATATGACACCGCAAGATTGAACCCAAAGCTAAGCACTTCTCCCATAGCAAGAAAAACCAATATAGTTGGCCAAACCAAACTGATACTTCGAAGAGAATTACAAAGATATCAAATCATGCATATAAGAATTCAGAGAAAATTCGAATAATATTCATAGATAAGCTGATCATAAATCCACAATTCATCGGATCTCGACAAACACACCACAAAAGAGATTACATCGGATAGATCTCCAAGAACATTGAGGAGAACATGGTATTGAGAATCAAAGAGAGAGAAGAAGCCATCTAGCTACTAGTTATGGACCCGTAGGTCTGAGGTAAACTACTCACGCTTCATTGGGAAGGCAATAGAGTTGATGTAGAAGCCCTCCATGATCGAACCCCCCTCGGACAGGACGCCGGAAAAGGCCCCAAGATGGGATCTCACATGTACAAAAGGTTGCGGCGGTGGAAAAGTGTTTTTGTGGTTGCTTCTGGTGGTTTAGGAATATATGTGAATATATAGGACGAAGAATTAGGTCAGGGGAGTCATGAGGGGCCCGTAAGGCAGGGGGCACGCCCTACCCCCTGGGCGCGCCCTCCCCCTTGTGGCCGCCTCGTGGCTCTTCTGACTTGATCTCCAAGTCTCCGGGGTGTATTCTGGTCCAAGAAAATTAATCGCGAAGGTTTTATTCCGTTTGGTATTCCTTTTCTGCGAAGCTCAAAAACAAGGAAAAAACAGAAACTGGCACTAGGCTCTAGGTTAATAGGTTAGTCCCAAAAATAATATAAAATAGCATATTAATGCATGTAAAACATCCAAAACAGATAATATAATAGCATGGAACAATAAAAAATTATAGATACCTTGGAGACGTATCAAGCATCCTCAAGCTTAATTCCTGCTCATCCTCGAGTTGGTAAATGATAAAAACAGAATTTTTGATGTGAAATGCTACCTAACATATTTATCCATGTAATTTTCTTTATTGTGGCATGAATGTTCAGATCCATAAGATGCAAAACAAAAGTTTAATATTGACATAAAAACAATACTACTTCAAGCATACTAACAAGGCAATTATGTCTTCTCAAAATAACATGGCCAAAGAAAGCTATCCCTACAAACTCATATAGTCTGGCTATGCTCCATCTTCATCACACAAAATATTCAAATAATGGACAACCCCGATGACAAGCCAAGCAATTGTTTCGTACTTTTGATGTCCTCAAACTTTTTCAATTTTCACGCAATGCATGAGCGTGAGCCATGGACATAGCACTATAGGTGGAATAGAATATGGTGGTTGTGGAGAAGACAAAAAGGAGATAGTATCACATCGACTAGTCGTATCAACAGGCTATGGAGATGCCCATCAATAGATATCAATGTGAGTGAGTAAGGATTGCCATGCAACGGATGCACTAGAGCTATAAGTGTATGAAAGCTCAAAAGAAAACTAAGTGGGTGTGCATCCAACTCGCTTGCTCATGAAGACCTAGGGCAATTTGAGGAAGCCCGTCATTCGAATATACAAGACAAGTTCTATAATGAAAAATTCCCACTAGTATATGAAAGTGACAACATAGGAGACTCTCTATCATGAAGGTCATGGTGCTACTTTGAAGCAAAGGTGTGGTAAAAGGATAGTAACATTGCCCCTTCTCTCTTTTCTCTCATTTTTTTGGTGGGCTTCTTTGGCCTCTTTTTTTATTTCGTCCGGTGTCTCATCCCGACTTGTGGGGTAATCATAGTCTCCATCATCCTTTCCTCACATGGGAGAATGCTCTAATAATGATGATCATCACACTTTTATTTACTAACAACTCAAGAATTATAACTCGATACTTAGAACAAAATAGGACCCTATATGAATGCCTTCGGCGGTGTACTTGGATCACTACTAGGGAAAACCTTATACACAGTATCTTAGCAGCAGCGTGGTATAGGAAGAGGCGCTACTGCTAATTAGCAGTAGCGCGGGATCAAAACAAGCTCTATTGCTACTCACTTAGCAGTAGCGCGGCTCGGTGGAACCATGCTGCTACTAAAATCGATCGAGAGTTCCCGCCACCCTAGGTTTAGCAGTAGCGCGCTCTTGCTAACTGCACTACTGATAAAGTAACAGTAGTAGCGCACTTTTTTGGGTGACGCTACTGCTAATTTTGAAACTGGCCACATGGCACACCCCTCTTATCAGTAGCGCGTGTGCCAGAAGCGCGCTGCTGCTATCTTATTAGCAGTAGCGCGGTTTACAACCAGCGCTACTGCTAAGCTGTAGTATATACCACATTTCCCCCTCCCCCCTCCCCCATCGTCTCTTCCTCACTTTCCCCTACCTCCCACCTCCTCTCTCCCTCACTTTGCTTCTTCCTCACTACTTCTCCCCCCATTACTCGCCTTCTTCTACCTACCTTTCTCTCTCTTTATTACTCCTAGCTAACTACACCACCTCCATTAATGCATCTCCTTTCTCTTTTTCCTTCCCCCTCCACTAGTTGAAGTTGTCTCCTCCCAAATTAGCTAGCTAGGTAGATGTAGAATTCAGTGAAGTGACCTATTTACCCCCTAAGTAGATCTAGTTTTGTCAAGAAGAGCTTTGTCCACTTTTGATCTCCCTACTACATCATCATCTCCACCGTGTGCTCAATCTCGAGATAGGTGATTAAAAATTCATGCTTTTGCAAGAATGGAAATATGTGTATGTGTGTGCGATATGACATAATCGGGCGATATGATGTAAATTGTGTGTGTGGCATGAGTTGACGCCAAATTGTGCTTGTGAGTTGCCTATGTTTTGCCGAAATGTCAATTTATTTCCGTTTCGGTGATTTCCAGGAAAACTCTAGATCTACATGTCCTATTTTTAGGGTAGGTCATGCCGAATTTTTGTATGACTTTGATGCATCACTGGTGCGCGTCGGTCCTAAACAAACATGTTTTAACCCCTTTCCGTGACGGCATTTGGAACCGTCGCCAAGTGAGTGTGCGATAGGGTGTCCTTCCCACACGACCCAGAAATCGTCGGGGATAGGCCCTCCTGGGACCCAGGCTGGGGCCTTGTGCGATCGGGCGAGGCATCGAAACCCAATCATTTCCGTAGGTATGTACATCCCACACGGTAATCCGAGAAAATCATTTCCGTAGGTATGTACATCCCACACGGTGAATCCTAGAAAAACATTTCCATTCGTATGTAGATCACACACAGTCAATCCAAGGAATACATTTCCGTTCTTATGTACATCCCACACAGTCAATCCAGGGAAAACGTTTCCGTTCGTACGTACATCCCACACAGTTTCATGTGTAGGCTCGTGTGCGAAAGGTGTAACTATAACACACGGTCTTCCTTGGTTAACTGTTTGCTTTTATCAACTATATCACACACAATTTGATGAAGAAAACTGTGTGGCACTGGGCTATCCATCGCAAGCGCTTTTACTGCTAGAACCGTTTGCAAAGGTCCATGACACATCTAGCAGGTTTATTAGTTTACAATTAATAATTCCAGTATTACGCAAATTCACATTTCATATCGAACAGCTGTTTGCAAATTTCATATCAGGCACATAAATATATTATAACATCACAGTACGGTAGCTACATGAAAACAACACAGTACAACATATAGCTAGTTCAACTTCATAAGAACAATATATTCATTTCCCTAATCGAGATAATCCAGGCTCGTCTTATCCACCTTTGCTTTCAGTTCAGTAAGAACCCGTTTTGCACGGGCCAACTGGGAAAGTGCCTCCTCCTTCGCCAACACCATCTTAGCAAAGTGTGATTTAAAAATTCTGAGCTCATTCTCCACCTTCAACTTTTTATCCCGCATCTTGAAATATGCTTCAGCGTTGACAAGACTTTCACTAAGCCTACGTGTGTTCTCTTCCTCATACATGCTCCAGAGCTTCGTTAGGCACATCTTCAAAGACTGTGGCCACTCTTGATCAACCCACTCCAAGTAAGA
This sequence comes from Triticum aestivum, assembly GCF_018294505.1. Taxonomy (NCBI): domain Eukaryota; kingdom Viridiplantae; phylum Streptophyta; class Magnoliopsida; order Poales; family Poaceae; genus Triticum; species Triticum aestivum. Next base: position 100,499,083 of record NC_057802.1, read on the forward strand.
ACACTTCCGTTCATCCTATAACATTTAAAACTAGATCAGTAACAATTTTAGGGTAAATGGCTTTATAGCAACATAGAAAATCACCAATGCTTGTTTTGAAAAACTGAGGAAACATGTTAATTATGACATATCTTCTCAAAAAGATCAATGTGCAAATGAAATAATTGGTACTGAGACAACAACCAAATTCTGAAACATCAGAAGATATAATTAACTGCAACGACGCTACAAGTTCTTACTCATGTACAATAAATAACAAATTGGACATTTTATGAGGAAGGTAAATATAGCTGCAACAGCATAGCGACAGTGTTTGGATGACAGCAAATTGATACTAACAAGTGTGTACATGCACAAATTTAGTAACATAGAACTAATAGCATTAAGGTCGTCCACTATGTATGCCAAAAATGGGGTAAAGACAACTATTGCTACATCTCGCACCGGTGCCCTGCACTGGCGAGCCGATGCAGTGGAAAAAAAATCAGGGACCCGGACTCCGGAGCACGTAGTTGCTCTGATGCCCAGTTTCTTCATGCCATAAAGATTTAGTATCTTACTGCTTGGCTTCTCGGATGTGTGGACCAAATTTGGCTACACAAACTGCTGAAGCGGTGCGAAATAATTTTGTAATGGCACTGCTGATGAGATGGCAACAATTTAAGATACTAGGTACAAACTGTGACACTATCTTAGGATGCGTTTGGTTGAAGGTGTGGTATGAATGGGTTGGGACCGTGATAGTGTCTGAATCACATCTAACAAATGATTTGTAACAACGAAAGAGGGTCTAACCTTCTCTGCACATGCCAAAAACTTCCTCCCACTGTCCACAGAATCAAACGCAACTAGCTTCACGCACGGAGATTGATGGTGACAACGAGCAGATAGATCTTCAGCCGCCCCGCTCCATCCGTTGCCACTGATGGTCTTAGGGAGCTACAAGAGGAAGAAACGACTCAAATCGACCTCCGGGTAAAAATCCTTCATTCCAAGTCATAGCTTGAGAGAGAGAAGAGAGGCATACCCAGGTGGTGAAGGAGAAGTCGTCGGAGGAGGAATCGCTGGAGATGTCTTTGAAGAAGACCATGGCGACCCCGGAGGTAGGATGCGAGACGACGAGAGCGAGGAAGCGGCTATAGCTTAGCAAGGAAGGAAGGAAGGAGGAAACAGGGGAAATGTGACTTGTGGTCGGGGAGAAAAGGGGGTGGGGAAGGGGGGGCGGGGGTAGATATTTTGGCGGTAGGCCAAAATTTTGGAAATGTGGAGGGAAACTTTGCGCGTGGTGCCGCCGGACCATTCATTTTGAACGATTGTGTGCATCACAAATGATTCTTCTGCTTTACGCTCATGGGATGAGTTTGATAATTCAAATTTTGGTCTCAAGGCATGGGCACATTCACTTTGAACGCACGCGGTGCCGCTGGACCATTCACTTTGAACGATTGTGTGCATTGCAAATGATTCTTCTGCTTTACGCGCATGAGATGAGTTTGATAATTCAAATTTTGGTGGAAATTTCCCCGGGTACGTCATTGCATAGTTTAACATCGCTTGCTAATTTGGCCACACAAAATAGCGTACAGCATACATACCACACTTACTGAATCGACCAATTTTAGTAATTACACAGAGCCAGTTGACCTAACATTGCCCTAACAAAAGACCAGCATTAAAAACAAAGCCTAAGTACGCATAACTAAAAATCCGTTGCCGCGCCGGCCTATGCATCGCCGGTGTGAGATGAGACGTCGATGACTTGTGCTGGCGACATGCTGCCGTTGGTGGACTCCGCGTCCCCCCTGCTGAAGTCGACCACGTCCTCGTCCTCGTCCTCGTCCTCGGCGTCGCCCTCAAGGTTTTAGTACTCGTAGTAGTGGCTGGGCCAGAGCTCGTGTTGCTACTCCACCGCCAATTCCTCGACGGACAGACTCTTCTCTACCTCGACCTCGGCCACGCGCAAGTCCTCCACCCGGCGCTCCTCGATCTCCGCCGCCTCCTGCATCTCCAGCTCCCGCTCGGCGGCCTCATGAGGAAGCAGGTGCTCCATGGCCACCGCCGCCTTTTCAGACATGGGTTGCGTGCTGGAGTCCGAGGTGGCCTGGAATATCTTGGCATGTGCATCCTCGATCTTGGCATGGATGGGCCTCGACCCGGGCCAGGGCGACATCAGCGGCACGGTCGGTAGCTCGAGCGCTCTCGATGTTTGCAGCCGCCGTCACAGCAGCAGCTGCAGCCGTCTCGGCTGCTGCAGCTGCCCTGTCGGCTACCGCAGATGCCCTCTCGATAGAAGCAGCCACGCTCAATGCGGATGCGGCGGCACTCTCGGCATAGTGGTCGCGCTCTCGGCGTAGGCGGCGGCGCTCGGGGGGGGGGGGGGACGCAACCATCGTACGGGCCTTCACGAAGCGTTTCCACGGCGTCATCTTTGCAAGAAGGGGGTGCGGGAATGGGGATAGGGATTCGTGGATTCGGGGGCACTAGAGCCGATGAGCCGGCGAAGCTTAAGGAGGGAGACTTAAATAGAACCAGATATTTTCATCGCAAACGGTTCCTAGAAAACAACTATGTGTGATGTTGTAGATATTTTTTATTAGCTGTGAAAGACGAATTTGGAATAAAGTGCCAACGGATGGTGTTTTAAATGAACGAGAAATTTTGTAGTACTAATACAACTGTCATGTCAAATTTTGGAAAATTTCAGGGGTCATTTGACCTTCTAAGACATTTAAGTGATTTTCTAGCCATTTAATGACCGTAATTGAAATTTGAACTACATGTACATGCAACAGCTAACCATAACGCTGTGAAAACTCATATTTCGTGTACTTGTGTGCGATTTAATTCCATGTGCAGTAAATTGGAAGGAATTTTCAAACATATTGGTCTAACGGCTATGACACAATTAAGCATGGAGTGACATGGTATTTTAGTTCCAAAAATAATAATCAGAAACGACACATGAAACCTTGGTCGATGTAATGTCATGCCACCAAGATGATGTGGTAAAAAAATTGGCATGTTTGACCAAAGTTTGGACACACACCCCTCACAAACCGGAGCAACTCACTAGAAGGTTCGTGGTTCTGAGAGGGAACAATGCATGTTTGATGACAAACGGGAGATAGCTTCCTCTTACGGCCTTCAATTTTTTTTCTATGTCTAACGTGCACTACTACAATTGTAATGTGATTTTTTTGAGAATTCTAGGGGTCATTTGACCTTTTAAAGACATTTAAGTGATTTTCTAGCCATTTAATGTCCGTAATTCAAATTTGAACTACATCTACATGCAACGCCTAACCAAAACGGTTTCAAAAATCATATTTGTGTACTTGTGTGTGAGTTAATTCCATGTGCAGTAAACTAGAAGGAATTTTCAAACATATTTGTATCACGACATGGATACGTATGCATGGAGTGTCATGACATTTTAATTCCCAAAAAAAATCAGAAACACATGAAACCTTGGTTGATGTAATGTCATGCCACCAAGATGATGTGGTAAAGAAATTGGCATGTTTGACGAAAGTTTGGACACACACCCCTCACAAACCGGAGCAACTCGCTAGAAGGTTCGTGGTTCCGAGACGGAACAATGCATGTTTGATGAAGAACGGGAGATAGCTTCCTCTTACGGCCTTCAAATGTTTTCTACGTCTAACGTGCACTACTACAACTTTAATGTGAAAATTTGGAAAATTCTTGGGGTCATTTGACCTTTTAAAGACATTTAAGTGATTTTCCAACCATTTAAATACCGTAATTCAAATTTGAACTACATCTACATGCAACGCCTAACTAAAACGGTTTGAAAAATCATATATGTGTACTTGTGTGCGAGTCAATTCCATGTGCAGTAAATTAGAAGGAATTTTCAAACATATTGGTCTGACGACATGGACACATGCATACGTATGCATGGAGTGACATGGCATTTTAATTCAAAAAAATAGAAAAATGATTAGAAACACATGAAACCTTGGTTGATGTAATGTCATGCCACCAAGATGATGTGGTAAAGAAATTTGCATGTTTGATGAACGTTTGGACACACACCCCTCACAAACCGGAGAAACTCGCTAGAAGGTTCGTGGTTCTGAGAGGGAACAATGCATGGTTGATGACGAACGGGAGATAGCTTCCTATTACGGCCTTCAATTTTTTCCTACGTTTAACATGCAACTGTCATGTGAAAATTTGGTAAATTTCAGGGCTCATTTGACCTTCTAAAGACATTTAAGTGATTTTTTAACCATTTAATGACTGTAATCAAATTTGAACTACATCTACATGCCACGCCTAATGAAAACGGTTTGAAAAATCATAATTTTGTGTACTTGTGTGCGAGTTAATTCCATGTGCAGTAAATTAGAAGGAATTTTCAAACATATTGGTGACAAGGCATGGGCACATGCATGGAGTGCATGCCATGGCATTTTAATTCCAAAAAATTAAAAAATGATCAGAAAAACATGAAACCTTTCTTGATTTAATGTCATGCCACTAAGATGATGTGGTAAAAAAGTTGGCCTGTTTGACGAAAGTTTGGACACACACCCCACACAAACCGGAGCAACTCACTAGAAGGTTCGTGGTTCCGAGAGGGACTGCATGTTTGCTGACGGACGAGAGATAGCTTCCTCTTACGGCCTTCAAATTTTTTCGTACGTTTAACATGCACTAATACATTTAACCTTTAAGTGCTTTGAAAATTTGGAAATTTTCAGGGGTCATTTGACCTTCTAAAGACATTTAAGTGATTTTCTAACCATTTAATGACCGTAATTCAAATCTGAAGTACATCTGCAACGCCTAACCAGAATGGTTTGAAAAATCATATTTTTGTGTACTTGTGTGCGAGTTAAAAAATCATCAGACGATGTAAATATCTGGTGGTCAAAAAAGAAAATGTAAAGATCTGGCAAGACGACCGGCCCCCACACGATTGGCACTCTATCTCGCGGCTCGAGGTTTGCTCGTTGACTGGCAGGGATCATTAATCAGACACGGTTCTGTATTGGAAACCGTCAGCTATTATGTTCACACACGGATTTGCTTCGGGAATTGTGTGTAATTCAAACTACTGTACTCGTAAATTCCGGCGATGGCGTGTGTACTATCCCCGTCGATCTTGATTCCGGCCGCCAATAAATACTAACTTGCTCACGTCGTCCCACCTGCATTCTCATCTACATCCTCCCCTCACTCGCCCTCTCTCTCTCTCTCAAATCTCTATCATGGTGCTGCCGGTCTGCCCACACGCCGACGAGGAGTCGCCGCCCCCAGAGGACGCTCACTCGATTAGCAGCGACGAGGACCCCTACACGCCGACTTTGTCTGTGGAAGTCGCTACCGCCGGCTGAGAAAGCCAGGCAAGTGGCGTTCAAGAAGGAGATGGCGGAGGCGGAAGCCAGGTACCAGGCGGCCTGTGAAGCCCGTGATGCCGCCTGGAAAAAGGAGGTGTACGAAGACGGGTACTTCGCGAGGAAGGTCATAGGCTCTGGGTGCCTCGTCGCTACGTGGAGGTGGGCCGATAAGCTCCAGCGTGCCACCGACGAGGAGCTCCGGTGGGCGCCCAACGAAATGGCATGATCGGCCGCGCGCGTCCGCCAGCAAGAGGCAGATCGGTACATCAAGCGCTGCGAGGCAGAGGAGTCGGTACTGCCGCCGCATTGGGAAGATGCCGCGCACCAGTTTGCTGCTGGCGAGGGGCTGCTGGAATACTGGCCCTAGGAGGGATTATTAGTTTTAGTATTGTTCATTTCAATTTTATGCATTGTACCTAGTAGTTAAGTATCATCACGTATATGTGATGATATTATATATATATATATATATATATATATATTCTGTGATGATCTAATGAACAATTAATATATATATATATATTATGAATTCCATTTTCTATCTGTTTTTGTATACTAATTTGAATCTAGCTGTTATCATCCACACATTGAAACAAAACATATAAGAATGGAAAACGGAGTACACATATTGAAACAGAACATATAAGAATGGAAAACTGAGTACACACATTGAAACAGAGCAATAAACAGAGCAATACTATGATTGCTGTGAATACATAGCTATCCACGTCGAAACTACTTTTCAAAATAAAACGTGTCCATGAGACCATGACCAGCAGCCCTTACCTAGGGTAGCTCTTGGCTCTGCCTGAACTCGTGCAGGTGTTCGTCCAAGCGGTCGACACGCTCGCAGTACATCTGGAGCGTGATCTCGAGCTCCAAGTTGGCTATTTCATCGGAGATCACCAGCTCGAGGATGTGACGGCCATGTTCCTCTATTGCGCCCAGGTGGACACCTAGGCCAAGGAGGCGGTCGAGCCTACGGACCAGCGCGTTGGCATCCTGCGGGCCGCGGACAAGGCGAACGGCGGCACGCATGCGAACGGCAGGACGGGCGTCCGGTGCATGTACGGCGCGTCCGGCCTCTGGTGCAATTACGACGTTAAGGGCCTCTGCCCACTCCTGGCGAGGAATGGGGGTACTAACGGGACGTGTACCAAACTACGACGCCGTGTCGACAGCAGGCAAGCACCGATGGATCCGCTCTTGCTGTGCGGCGGGCCACGCCTCTCGCTCTGCGGTGCTCCAACGGTCTTGCCATGCGGCGAGCCGCAGCCTATCGGCGCGGACACACCTAGCTTGCTCTGCGGCGCGCCATCGATCATGTTGTGCGGCGAGCTGCCGCCTGTCGGCGCTGACATGCCTATCTTGATCCGCGGCGCTCAAGCGCCATACGCCAAAGGTCTGCTCAACCCTGGCGATGACGTGCATCACGGCTTTGTCCATCGCATTGCAGGGGAGCACCTCGGCCTCGGCGGGCCGTGGCGCCTGCTCATTTTCCTCGTCGACGAGGTTGATGGCAGAGGCGGCGGTTTGGTGGGTTGGCATGCTTGGAAAAGGTGGATGTGCTACAGGCTGCGCTTGTCGCCTCCGTGCGTCGCCCCCCCTATGCACAATATAGCAGGGTGGCGGGAAACAGGTGAGGAAATGGCGGCAAATGGTGGCGTGTTCATAAAACGCCATCAATTAATGGAAACTTAGCATCGAGCTAGCACAAGAAGTAGATGATGATCAGATGAACACGGACCACACTAGGGAACCCGTCGGTGATGAATTCATCAATCCCAAATGGTTGAATACTAGCAAGCGTTTGCCCACAACACACACGGCCTATTCCATCACAAATAGGTCGGTTGGATCAACTGCATGCCACGTATCGCACATTGTCAAAAAGTAATGCGGTAGACCTTCTTTAAATGTCTTAAAACAATAAAAATAAAAAACAAGGAGCTCGAGGTTAAATTAGCTGAGGGAATGGGGCATTTCGTTCATTTGACCGAAATGATCCACCCCGTCAGCTAATTTAACATCAATACTGATACGTCTCCAACGTATCTATAATTTATGAAGTATTCATGCTATTATATTATCCATATTGGATGTTTAATGGGCTTTACTATGCACTTTTATATTATTTTTGGGACTAACCTTTTAACCCAGAGCCCAGTGCCAGTTTCTGTTTTTCCCTTGTTTCAGTGTTTCACAGAAAAGGAATATCAAACGGAGTCCAAACGGAATGAAACCTTCGGGAGCGTGATATTTGTAACGAACATGATCTAGGAGATTTGGAGTTGAAGTCAGGGAAGCTTCGAGGTGGCCACGAGGCAGGGAGGCGCGCCTGGCCCCTGGGCGCGCCCCCACCCTCGTGGGCCCCTCGTGGCTCCCCTTACCGACTTCTTTCGCCTATATATATCCATATACCCTAAAAACATCGGGGAACACAATAGATCGGGAGTTCCGCCGCCGCAAGCCTCTGTAGCCACGAAAAACCAATCAGGACCCTGTTACGGCATCCTACCGGAGGGGGATCCCTCACCGGTGGCCATCTTCATCATCCCGGCGCTCTCCATGTCGAGGAGGGAGTAGTTCACCCTCGGGGATGAGGGTATGTACTAGTAGCTATGTGTTTGATCTCTCTCTCTCTCTCTCTCTCTCTCTCTCTCTCTCTCGTGTTCTTGAGGTGATACGATCTTGATGCATTGCGAGCTTTGCTATTATAGTTGGATCTTATGATGTTTCTCCCCCTCTACTCCCTTGTAATGGATTGAGTTTTCCCTTTGAAGTTATCTTATCGGATTGAGTCTTTAGGGATTTGAGAACACTTGATGTATGTCTTGCACGTGCTTATCTGTGGTGACAATGGGATATCACGTGATCCACTTGATGTATGTTTTGGTGATCAACTTGCGGGTTCCGCTCGTGAACTTATGCATAGGGGTTGGCACACATTTTCGTCTTGACTCTCCGGTAGAAACTTTGGGGCACTCTTTGAAGTTCTTTGTGTTGGTTGAATAGATGAATCTGAGATTGTGTGATGCATATCGCATAATCATACCCACGGATACTTGAGGTGACATTGGAGTATCTAGGTGACATTAGGGTTTTGGTTGATTTGTCTCTTAAGGTGTTATTCTAGTACGAACTCTATGATAGATCGAGCAGAAAGAATAGCTTCGTGTTATTTTACTACGGACTCTTGAATAGATTGATCAGAAAGGATAAATTTGGGGTGGTTTCGTACCCTACAATAATCTCTTCGTTTGTTCTCCGCTATTAGTGACTTTGGAGTGACTCTTTGTTGCATGTTGAGGGATAGTTATATGATCCAATTATGTTATTATTGTTGAGAGAACTTGCACTAGTGAATGTATGAACCTTAGGCCTTGTTTTCTAGCATTGCAATACCGTTTACGCTCACTTTTGCTACTAGTTACCTTGCTGTTTTTATATTTTCAGATTACAAAAACCTATATCTACCATCTATATTGCACTTGTATCACCATCTCTTCGCCGAACTATTGCACCTATACAATTTACCATTGTATTGGATGTGTTGGGGACACAAGAGACTCTTTGTTATTTGGTTGCAGGGTTGTTTGAGAGAGACCATTTTCATCCTACGCCTCCCACGGATTGATAAACCTTAGGTCATCCACTTGAGGGAAATTTGCTACTGTCCTACAAATCTCTGCACTTGGAGGCCCAACAACGTCTATAAGAAGAAGGTTGTGTAGTAGACATCAAGCTCTTTTCTGGCGCCGTTGCCGGGGAGGTTAGTGCTTGAAGGTATATCTTTAGATCTTGCAATCGAATCTTTTAGTTTCTTGTTTTATCACTAGTTTAGTTTATAAAAGAAAACTACAAAAAAATGGAATTGAGTTTGCCTCATACGCTTCATCTTTTTAATATCTTTCGTGAGAATGATGGAAAGGAAGATTGTGCTCAAGTGCTAGAAGAAGAAGTCTATAAAATGTTTGGCACTAAATCTTTGAATGATGAGCATGATTGCAATGTTGTTAGTATGAACTCTTTGAATATCCATGGTACTAATGATGATTGCACTATTCATGATGAAAATGTTTCCTATAAGCATGTCGATTTCTGTGGAGTGCATAGAGTTTGCAAATACATACCAAAAAGGGAAGATAGATTTTGTAAGAGGCACAAGTACTTAGAAACTAAATGGTTGCAAGAGAGGCTAGATGTTTGTGCTGAAAATTTAAATTTTTTTAGTCATCCTTGTGAGCTTTGCAACGAATGTGGTCATTTAAACATCCAATGCAAATTGTTTCATGATCGTATCGTGTCCAAAAATTGTGATGACTTGATTTCCCTTGCACATTATAATGAACTTAGTTTGCTCTTGGGTTATGAAGAAATGAAACGTATAACTAAGGTTATTCCAGAATTTTCCCTTGATAGAGTTCTTGATTTTGATCTAGAGGAAATTTATATGTATTGTGCGGTGAATTGCATTGAAAATCCTCATATTGCCAAGTATATAAAGAAAAGAAAACAAATATAAGATGAAGAGAATACTAATGAAAGGGAAGAGACTTCCCAATATCCTCCTATTATTTCTTATGATGAATCAGGTAACGAGGAGGAGCCTTTTATGCAACCAATCTCATCAATAAGGAGCTCAAAAAAGAGGGTTAAACCCACACATGATGTGAAGAAGAAAAAGAAAAGACGGAGAAGCAAAGGTAGAAAGGTATCCCTCCCAAATGATGTTTCTCCTATTACTCATTGTGATGATGATAATTGCTATAGTATTGGTGCTATCCATACTATTAATGATGAGAGTGATTATGCTTATGATATGAAAAGGCCCAAGCTTGGGGATGCTATGTGTGATGAGAATGACATATTTGAGAATATATTTGCTGCAATTAATGTTTGTCCCAAGCTTGGGGATGCTATGTTTAATGAAGATGATGTTATTAGCCTCCCGAGTTTGGATGAGCAAATTTATTATGATGATAGCATGCCTCCTACTTATGATGATTATATTGATGAAAGTGGGTTTGGAAGAGTGTCAACTTTAGGAAGTAATGATCCCACTATTTTGGAGGGTGTTGAATCTTATTGTGATAAATATGAAAGTGGAATTGGAGAGGTCATGACTTCATTTAGTGATGAATCCACTATTTTAGAAGAGGTTTCAATTGATTATGATGAGAACAAAGTTGCCACTTATGATGATTATTGTGATGAAACATATGCTATAAAAAGTAGTGATGATTATATTTATAAAACTTGTCATGATTATGATTACCCTTTTTCTGAACATTACTCTTTTAATATGAAAACATTTTATAGTATTTGAGTTTCTTATGATACTCCCATTATTCCGAATGAGAAATTTTTTGCTTGTGTGGAGAGTAATAAAATTTCTATGCTTGTGGATCATGAAAAGAATGCTTTATGTGATGGTTATATTGTTGAATTCATTCATGATGCTACTCATAATTATTATGAGGGAGGAACATATGCTTGTAGGAATTGCGATAATATCAAATTTACTCTCTATGTGCTTAAAGTTTTGAAGTTATGCTTGTTTTGCCTTCCTATTCTAGTTGATTATTGTTCCTATAAGTTGTTTGCTCACAAAATCCCTATGCATAGGAAGTGGGTTAGACTTAAATGTGCTAGTCATATTCTTCATGATGCTCTCTTTATGTTTCAATTCTTATCTTTTATGCGAGCATCATTGAAATCATCATGCCTAGCTAGGGGCGTTAAACGTTAGCGCATGTTGGGAGGCAACCCAAATTTATTTTTGTTTCTTGCTTTTTGGTTCTGTTTAGTAATACATTTTTCATCTAGCCTCTGGTTAGATGTAGTTTTATGTTTTAATTAGTGTTTGTGCCAAGTAAGACCTATAGGATCTTCTTGGATGATAGTTATTTGATCTTGCTGAACATTCCAGAAACTTTCTGTTCACGAAAACAATTGTTTAAAATCACCAGAACGTGATAAAATACTGATTCCAATCGCAGTAGATCAATAAAGAAATTATCTAGGTCTTTCTATTTTGGTAGCATTTTTGAGTTCCAGAAGTTTGCGTTAGTTACAGATTACTACAGACTGTTCTGTTTTTGACATATTCTGTTTTTCGTGTGTTGTTTGCTTATTTTGATGAATCTTTGGCTAGTAAAATAGTTTATAAACCATAGAGAAGTTGGAATACAGTAAATTTAACACCAATACAAATAAAGAATGAGTTCATTACAGTACCTTGAAGTGGTGTTTTGTTTTCTTTCGCTAACGGAGCTCACGAGATCTTCTGTTTAGTTTTGTGTTGTGAAGTTTTCAAGTTTTGGGTAAAGATTCAATGGACTATGGAATAAGGAGTGGAAAGAGCCTAAGCTTGGGGATGCCCAAGGCACCCCAAGTTAATATTCAAGGACAACCAAAAGCCTAAGCTTTGGGATGCCCCGGATGGCATCCCCTCTTTCGTCTTCGTTCATCGGTAACTTTACTTGTAGCTATATTTTTATTCACCACATGATATGTGTTTTTCTTGGAGTGTCATTTTATTTTCTTTTGTTTTGCTTGCTGTATGAATAAAATACCAAGATCTTAAATTCTTGAATGAGAGAGAGTCTTCACATAGCTACATAATTATTTAACTACTCATTGATCTTCACTTATATCTTTTTGGAGTAGTTTGTCATTTACTCGTGTGCTTCACTTATATCCTATGAGTAAATGGTTGAATGATTTGAATGTTATAAATCTGAAATTATATATGTTTCATATGCTTATCCCATGGGGAGTATGACTTCACACATTAGAAGTAGAGGTGGTAAATTTATTGAAGGTTAGCAAACATTGCATTGGTCACTTGAACAATTCATGAAAGAATATTGAGGGAAGAGAGATTTCACATATAAATATACTATCTTGGACATCTTTTGTAATTGTGAGCACTCATTAAAATATGACATGCTAAAAGGTTGATGTTGGACAAGGAAGACAACGTAATGGGTTATGTTTTCCTATATCCGAAATAAAGTATATTGTCATGGATCGCCCAACACGTTGAGCTTGCCTTTCCCCCTCATGCTAGCCAAATCCTTTGCACCAAGTAGAGATACTACTTGTGCTTCCAAACATCCCTTAAACCAGTATTGCCATGAGAGTCCACCATACCTACCTATGGATTGAGTAAGATCCTTCAAGTAAGTTGTCATCGGTGCATGCAATAAAAATTGCTCTCTAAATATGTATGATCTTTTAGTGTGGAGAAAATAAGCTTTATACGATCTTGTGATATGGAAGCAATAAAAGCGACGGACTGCATAATAAAGGTCCCTATCACAAGTGGCAATATAAAGTGACGTTCCCTCGCATTAAGATTTTGTGCATCCAACTATAAAAGCGCATGGCAACCTCTGCTTCCCTCTGCGAAGGGCCTATCTTTTACTTTTATGCAAGAGTCATGCTGATCTTCACCTTTCCTTTTTACATTTTATCCTTTGGCAAGCACATTGTGTTGGAAAGATTCTGATATATATATATATATCCAATTGGATGTAAGGCATCATGAGCTATTATTGTTGACATTACCCTTGAGGTAAAAGGTTGGGAGGCGAATCTATAAGCCCCTATCTTTCTCTGTGTCTGATTAAAACTTTGAACCCATAAATATCGCGTGAGTGTTAGCAATTGTGAAAGATTAAATGATAGTTGAGTATGTGGAGTTTGCTAAATAAAAAGCTCTAACATAGACTCTTCCTGAAAATAAGATGAATTGTAATTGTTTGATGACTAATAACACGGTTTGTTAGTTTTCAAGAAAGTTTATGATCTATACTTTAACATGTGAATAGCTTGTTACTTGATCATGAGAAGCTTTATGAGATGAGATACTGTTATGATATAATGTGATGCTAGAAAAGGTGATTGAAATTATCATTGATCAAACTTGTGCACCAGCTAGCATTCACACTTCATAAATCATTTCTTTTATCATTTACCTACTCGAGGGCGAGTAGGAATTAAGCTTGGGGATGCTGATACATCTCCAACATATCTATAATTTATGAAGTATTCATGCTATTATATTATCCATCTTGGATGTTTAATGGGCTTTACTATGCACTTTTATATTATTTTTGGGACTAACCTATTAACCCAGAGTCCGGTGCCAGTTTCTGTTTTTTCCCTTGTTTCAGTGTTTCGCAGGAAAGGAATATCAAACGGAGTGCAAACGGAATGAAACCTTCGGGAGCGTGATTTTTGGAACGAACGTGATCCAGGAGACTTGGAGTTGAAGTCAGGGAAGCTTCGAGGTGGCCACGAGGCAGGGAGGCGCACCTGCCCCCTGGGCGCACCCCCCACCCTCGTGGGCCCCTCGTGGCTCCCCTTACCGACTTCTTTCGCCTATATATATATATATATATCCATATACCCTAAAAACATCGGGGAACACAATAGATCGGGAGTTCCGCCGCCGCAAGCCTCTGTAGCCACGAAAAACCAATCGGGACCCTGTTCCGGCACCCTGCCGGAGGGGGGATCCCTCACCGCTGGCCATCTTCATCATCCCGGCGCTCTCCATGACGAGGAGGGAGTAGTTCACCCTCGGGGTTGAGGGTATGTACCAGTAGCTATGTGTTTGATCTCTCTCTCTCTGTCGTGTTCGTGAGGTGATACGATCTTCATGTATCGCGAGCTTTGCTATTATAGTTGGAACTTATGATGTTTCTCCCCCTCTACTCTCTTGTAATGGATTGAGTTTTCCCTTTGAAGATATCTTATCGGATTGAGTCTTTAAGGATTTGGAACACTTGATGTATGTCTTGCATGTGCTTATCTGTGGTGACAATGGGATATCACGTGATCCACTTGATGTATGTTTTGGTGATCAACTTGCGGGTTCCGCTCGTGAACTTATGCATAGGGGTTGGCATACGTTTTCGTCTTGACTCTCCGGTAGAAACTTTGGGGCACTCTTTGATGTTCTTTGTGTTGGTTGAATAGATGAATCTGAGATTATGTGATGCATATCGTTTAATCATACCCACGTATACTTGAGGTGACATTGGAGTATCTAGGTGACATTAGGGTTTTGGTTGATTTGTGTCTTAAGGTGTTATTGTAGTACGAACTCTATGATAGATCGAACGGAAAGAATAGCTTCATGTTATTTTACTACGGACTCTTGAATAGATTGATCAGAAAGGATAACTTTGAGGTGGTTTCGTGCCCTACAATAATCTCTTCGTTTGTTCTCCACTATTAGTGACTTTGGAGTGACTCTTTCTTGCATGTTGAGGGATAGTTATAGGGACAATGGCATTCGAGGGACCTCGACGGAAAAAGTAAGGGAAAAACTGAGCAAGCTTGAAAAGTAAGGGCAAAACCCGTGGGTAGGAACCGACTAGGGGTAAAAATGCAATTGTCCCATAGTTATATGATCCAATTATGTTATTATTGTTGAGAGAACTTGCACTAGTGAAAGTATGAACCCTAGGCCTTGTTTCTAGCATTGCAATACCGTTTACGCTCACTTTTGCTACTAGTTACCTTGCTGTTTTTTATATTTTCAGATTACAAAAACCTATATCTACCATCCATATTGCACTTGTATCACCATCTCTTCACCGAACTAGTGCACCTATACAATTTACCATTGTATTGGGTGTGTTGGGGACACAATAGACTCTTTGTTATTTGGTTGCAGGGTTGTTTGAGAGAGAGACCATCTTCATCCTATGCCTCCCACAGATTGATAAACCTTAGGTCATCCACTTGAGGGAAATTTGCTACTGTCCTACAAACCTCTGCACTTGGAGGCCCAACAACGTCTACAAGAAGAAGGTTGTGTAGGAGACATCAGACACAACTTCCCATCCATTCACCCATCCGATGGCTGCTCCAGCCCGAGCACACTTAACTTGATAGTTTTCTTACATGAGCTACTGGTGGAACAACTAGTCTTTGCTGATAGGATTGCCTCTTCACATCCTTATGGCGTATCCGGATGACCGACCGTCGCACAATGGCCAATAGATGTTGTGTAGACAGGGCATATCACATACGTCTTATTAGAAGCAATCGTCTGCGTTATTATCGGTCTTCGCACACATTTCTGATTACAGACCTATTTGCCGTGTAGCACACACATCTTGTTATATTGAACTGTTTCTGTTCTCTTGCCTAATCACAAACAGTTCATCTGAGTGAACCGTATGCTGTACATCGCACACAACTTGATCGGGCTGACCGTTTATTTTGTGTTGCCTAATCACAAACAGTTCATCCGAGTGAACCGTATGATGTACATCGCACACACCTTGATCTGGCTGCCCGTTTCTTTTGTTCCTCCTCATCGCAACAAGTTAATTGAGCTGAACCGTATGCCCTGCATCGCACACGCAACTAAAATCTGAACCGTGTTTGATGCATCCTCCATCCCAAACGTTTTGCACCTTTTTTGACGGTTATTTTACACCATCGTTTGCGATTATGGCATCGCACATAGTTTCGTCGAAGGTTCTCTGATCGTAGTGTCGCGTTAGAGCATCCTGCAGTAATGCATGCACGCATTTTTATAATAAATTTGTTTATTATTACTGTGCAGGCGTTCATGATGGTCGGTAGTGCAGGACATGAAAGAAAATAACCTGACAGAGGTTTTATGTCCGTGTCGAAGATGCAAAGGAATACTTTGGCTCAACCCCTATGACGATGGTCGTGTCGAAGCGCACCTGCTCATGACTGGTTTCATGGATGGCTATACTCGGTGGATAATTGAAGATGAGGATGATGATGTTGAGGACACCGACGGGGCAGGGAATGACGACACGGGGCAAGACGAAGAGATGATCAATAATGGCCGGACATTGCGGCGGAGAAGGGGCCAGACATGGCGGAGGAGAAGGGGCCGGATATGGCGGCGGAGAAGGGGCCGGACATGGCGGCGGAGAGAACATGGACTCCACGCTGCAGAGTTCGTCGGTACTAAGTTCAATTGTGCGGGACCCTCATGTTTAAGCATTGCTTCGCAAGGAGACGAGTACTGAGGGAGCAGCTTCTAGAGAGGAGGCTAAGCTGCAGCAACTAGTGGTAGACTCGAACACTCCATTGTATGATGGTTGCAATTCTGAGGTGACCCGCTTGAGTTTCACGCTCCAACTCCCGAAGACGAAGGCTAAAAACAAATGGACCGACACTAGCCTCGATGAGCATCTCAAGTACCTAAAGGATGTTCTTCCCGCGGGGAATCTATGTCCTACTAGTGTGGATGAGGCCAAGAAGATCGTGTGCCCTCTTGATCTGCCACATTTTAGATACCATGCATGCATCAACGGTTTCATAAATTATCGGAAGGAGCACGCGAAAAAACAAGCTATCCGGTGTGCAATGCTTTTCGATACAAGAAGGCCGGGGAGAAATCTCCCCAGAAAGTTGTATGGTACTTACCGATCACTCCCCGTCTCCAGCGGTATTTTGTAGATCCCAAGGAAGCAAAGCTCATGCGTTGGCACGTGGAGAGGATGAAGCCCGACGATGGAGATGATCTGAAGCTGAGACACGTCAAGGATGGAAGCCAGTGGAGAGTGTTGAATGGCTTCTATTGGTATTTCGAATGTGATGCAAGGAACATCATGCTCGGCGCTTGTACCGATGGCATGAATCCGTTTGGAAACCAGAACACCAACCATAGCACATGGCCCGTGTTTGTATGGATGTACAACCTCCCCCCTGGTTGTGCATGAAGTCGAAGTTCATTCAAATGAGCATGCTGATTCAAGGGCCCAAACAACTAGGAAATAATATTAATCTGTATCTGGGGCTACTTCAAGAGGACTTAGACATGTTATGAAATCACGACGGTGCATGACTATCTCTGTTACGGATATGTCGCAGGCCAGGTGTGCCATGGATATTGTAGATGCACGCGGCGCATGGATGATACGATGTCTCAGCAGCTAACGTCAGGGAAAGATGGCGGGTCTGGGAAAATCGTTTACATGGGGCATCAAAGATGGCTCGATCAGGACGACCCATGGAGAAACCGTGGAGATCTATTCAATGGTCACGCTGAGCATCGAGGACCTCCACGTAAGTGGAGCGGCACCGAAATCGATGAGCTGTTGAAAAACTGGGAATAGTGCCCCGCGCGGGAAAGACGATGAAAAAGGCGCCGGAGCCGCTGCTGAAGGTATGGAAGACGAGGTCTATATTCTGGGACTTGGAGTACTGGCACAAACTCGACACACCTCATTGCCTTAGAGCTTGCTCGCGACACTGATGAACATGCCGGATAAGACCAAGGATGGGCCTAAGGCAAGAAAAGATTTGCAAGATTTGAAAATCAGGGAAGATCTGCACATGCCGCCCCGTAAAAAGTCAGACGAGTCAGAGACGGAGACAGAGGCGCGGGAGAAGAAGGACAAAAAAGTAAAGGAAGAGGATTATTTCCCCCTTCTTGCTTCACCTTAAGTTCAGCTGTGATCGATCAATTCTTTAAGTGCCTTACCGGAGTCAAAGTTAGTTCCGGTTATTGTGGCAAGATAAGCAAATATCTAGACATGAACAAGAAAAGGTTCAGCAGGATGAAGTCCCATGAATGTCATGTGATGATGACACAGATACTACCTGTTGCCCTTAGAGGGATAATGGACAAGCACGTCCGTGAGACGCTTATTGGTTGCTGCAACTTCTTCGATGTCATCTCCCGAAAGTCGATCAGTGTGAAGCTGCTCCGAAGGCTACAGGAAGAGATCGTTGTGATACTGAATGAGCTTGATATGTACTTCCCGCCCGCGTTCTTTGACGTCATGGCGCATCTGTGTGTCCATATTGCGGACGACATAGTAGACCTGGGGCCATCATTCCTGCACAACATGATGCCGTTTGAGAGGATGAATGGGATCATCAAAGCATTCGTTCGTAACATGTCCCGTCCAGATGGAAGCATCGCCCAGGGCTATCTGACACAAGTGTGCATCTCTTTCTGCAATAATTTTCTATATGGCGCAGACCAACCGCCTGGTGTTGGTGTTGGTTTGCCTGTTAGCAAGCACGATGGGAGGCTCGAAGGACAAGGTCAGTCCAACGGTCGCAGGGAACTACACGTGGCATACTCAGATCGAAGCAAGGACTTTGACAGAGCAAACTTGGTAGTACTACAACACCTAGACAAGGTAGATCCTTTCGTGGCACTGCACAAAGAAATTATCGCAAAGAAGTATCATGACCGGGGGGTATGCAGGACGGACGCCGAAGTTACTAGAGAGCACAACTACACTTTCCTGCATTGGTTCAAAGAGCATATTATTGCTAATCCCCCGGAAGAGGGCTCTAAGGACGGATTGCTCATATACGCCTTAGCACATGCCCCCTCGCCCAACCTCGTCACCTATCAGGCATACGATATCAACGGATACACGTTCTACACAGAGGCCAAAGATATGGACAATGATGATCAGAACTCAGGGGTGACGATGGAATGCATGACCGGCAGCAACAACAATGCAACTGAGAGAGTTTACGGAAGGGTCGAATAGATCTGGGAGCTTGACGACTCTGGAATGCACAACGCGATGATGTTCCGTGTCAGATGGGCTAATAATGTTGAAAGAGAAAACCGGTATTTCACTACCATGACTATACCCGACGCCAAGAGCGCTACCATGAACGCTATCGCAAAAAACGGGCCATGGGTACACGCTAAGCACGTGACACAATGCTTCTTCATAACCGACCCGTGTAATCACAGTCGTGTTGTCGTGAGGAGAGGCAAAAGGAACATCATTGGAATGGATGGAGTCGCCAACGAGGAAGACTACGACCAGTACGATAACCCAATGAGGGAAGATGACAATGACGATGAAGTATACATCAAAAGAAGAATCAATACTACATTACCTAAGAAAGATCGTACTCCATGGAAAAGGAAAAGTCACAATGAGGGGCTCAATTATTCTTCGACGAACAAGAAGGGAAAGAAGCTCACTCAAAAACAAAAACTCCAACGCGGAGGAACCGTATGTTATCGGTTAAATGATGTAATATATATGTTCCTATTTTGTGTACACACTTAGCCATTATGCATGGGTCAAATGATGCAATATATATGTTCCTATTTTGTATACATATTTAACCGTCAAACGATGCAATATATATCGCCTTAGTTATATACATTGTATCACCTTCCCTTTGTTCACTGCTTTCAGAAAAAAGGAAAAGAAAAGAAAAGAAAAGGGAGAGAAAATAAAGGAAAAGAAAATAGAAGAAACAAACTGGAAAACTACTATAGGTACTGGTTATAGCAGTAGCGCTTTTCTGAAAAAGAGCTATAGCTAGTCAAGGTAGCAGTAGCGCTTTCCGTATAAAAACGCTATAGCTACGTGTAATAGCAGTAGCGTTTTCTGGATCAAAGCGCTATAGCTAATTTAGCTATAGCGCGTTTGTCCGGAACGTGCTATTGCTACCTCGACTTAACCCCCAAAATCCTCACTCTCTCTACCTCTTCCGGCCTCTGCTTTTCCCCCCAAATCCCCACTCTCTCTTCCTCGTGTCGTCGCCGCCGGAGCCCTTCCCTTGTCGCGCCCCTGCGCTCGCCACCGCCACTCGCCCCCGACCCCGGCCCGAACCTGACGCGCCACACCTCCCTCCTCTACTTCCTCCCCTCCCAACCTCGGCCGTCGTCGGGCCTGCCTCCTCGCCACTGCACCCTCTGTAAGCCCCCCACCGCTCCTCATCTCTCTGCTAGCTAGGGTTCTTTGGTTAATTTACTTAGGTTTTAGTTAGGGCAGTAGGTTAATTAGGTTATCTATTTAGTTATGAATTTAGCTAGGTTTTTATGAACCCTAGGTTTCAAATTAGGACAAAAATTTAGGGTTAAGCAATGTTAGTTAAAAGAAAAGGCAGCATTGATTATATAGGTTTCTTGCATTTTTTTAGTTTAAGTAATTGTTGCTATTTAAATTATATAGTGCTAGTTATTTATGATTATGTGCAGGGTAAATGATCCGAGTGGCCTATGTTTCGCCGAATGTTGATTCATTTCCATTCTGGTGAATTTCAGGCGCTCGATATGTCCACTTTTTAGCAAAGGTCATGTCAAAATTTTCCGTGAATTTTGGGATGACTTGTGCTAGAAAGTAGGCATATCACTACTAGGAAAAGGGCTATAGATAATATGGACACTAATGGTGCACCACACATGTGGTGCGCCACTACTATATACTAATGGCGCACCATGTGTTGGTACGCCATTAGTGTCCAAATACTAATGGCGCACCACATCCACGGTGCGCCACTACTAACATTTTTTTAATTTTTTTAAACTAGTAATGGCGCACCAGGGGATAGTGCGCCATTACTAGTTTAACTAGTAATGGCGCACCACACCCTCGGTGCGCCACTACTAACAATTTTTTTTCAAAACTAGTAATGGCGCATCAGGGGACAGTGCGCCATTACTAGTTTTAACTAGTAATGGCGCACCACACCCTCGGTGCGCCACTACTAACAATTTTTTTTATTTTTTTTCAAAGTTAGTAATGGCGCACCATGGGTGTGGTGCGCCATTACTAGTTTAAACTAGTAATGGCGCAGCACACCCATGGTGCGCCATTACTAACTTTGCCCAAAAATTCCACCGAATGCATCCCCCCCCTGTGGACCGCCTTTTCAGTTTTAGAAAAAATAAAAGAAAATGATGGAAATGTCAAAAAAAAGTTTCCCATGTGATATGTGGTCTAGTTGTTGGGAAAATTTACAAATATGAATTTCGACTTTATTCACAAAATCTCTCTGGAATTTGTAAAATGGGCATAACTTTTGCATACGAACCCCGTTGCACAATTTTAGAATCGCCAAAAACCTAACAGAAAAAAGATACGGGACTTTTAGGATCTCGAGGGGGAAAATGGAAAAAAAATTCAAACTTACTAGTGGCGCACCATTTGCTAGGTGTGCCACTAGTAACAGAAAAAAGATAGTTTCAATTTTTTTTGGAAAAAAAGTTCAAAATATGATACGTAATATGAACGGGAGTTTGAAATATTTTTTCAAAATTTCATCACACTCATGAACATGAACAAAGTCCTAGACATCAACAAGGTTTAATAGGATTGATATGCTAGATATATCAACAAGTGCTTGTTAAGTGAGCTGGTGCTAGGGTTGGATAGAACTCTGAAGTTAAGCGTGCTTGGGCTGGAGTAGTGTGAGGCTGGGTGACCTTTCGGGAAGTTTGACCACGGAGTGCGATTTGACTTGAGATTAAGCATATTGACCTGAGATTAAGCCATAGTGACCCGAGATTAAGAAAAAACGAAAAAAAAATTGAATTTTTTTTGAAAAAAATATTTCTGAAAAAAAATTGAAAAAAAATGTTAGTAATGGCGCACTTCTATGTGGTGCGATATTACTAAGTCAGATAGTAATGGCGCACCGTGTGATGTACTAATGGCGCACTTCTATGTGGTGCGCCATTACTAAGTCAGATAGTAATGGCGCACCGTGTGATGTACTAATGGTGCACCTGTGGTGCGCCATTAGTAAAAAATTCTAATGGCGTGATGCTAGTGGCGCACCTGTAGTGCGCCATTAGTAGGCAAAACAGGTGCGCCACTAGCAAGCCTTTTCCTAGTAGTGTATCGAGTGCCAGGAGTTGTTGGGAAACGACATTCCGGCAAACATAGATCTCTTTTTATCTCATTTCTCATTTTTATATAGTTTTAGAATTAAACGAGGAGACTTAATCATAGGAAACATGTCGAACAATGAAGAAACCGGGCCTTCTGACCAAGATGCAAACGAGATGGATTATGATGGTGAACAAGAGTACCTCGACTTTTTGTCTGCTAAGCACAATCAAGGTTTGCAGGTCGGCCTCGATGATGGTATTAAAGCCGACATCGACACCGATCGTGTCGGCGCCGATGGCGGCGCTGAGACCGGCGGAGAAGGTACCGGCGCCGATGCCGCTACCGAAAAGAAGAAGAAGAAGCAGAGGATACGAAAACCAAACAAACTCGGCATTGGATGACTGGTGATCACGAAGATGGCACCTGGCAAGTTTGAGATACTAGAGCCGGAAGAACCTCGCAAGTGCTATGGGAACCAAGAAAAATGCATCCTACGGGAATGCGTGAGCATCAACGATGATGACTGAAGGAGTAAAGAACATTTGAGGCAGTTGCTCCTAACGAAGTTGCACAAGAGATTCAAGTTCCCCGACCGGGATGATAGCATGGAACAACCGTGGGATGATCCGAAGATGAAAAAGATTAAAAATCACGCCATGGGCATGTTCAGCAATGATTTGGCCTCCTGGAAAGGGAGGGTGAAATGAGCTATTGAGGCCGAGGAACCCCTGTCCAAGATTCTAGAGGAAAATCCGACACTTACGGAAGAGGAATTCGAAAAGTTCAAGGACACCTGCGCTACCGAGGCAGCCAAGGCTAAGGCTGTGAAATTCAAGAGCCTTTAGCAAAGGAACATGGGGAAGCATCGCTCCAGAAGCCATGGCTACCTCGGTAAAAGGCCCATATGGGACAAGGAGGACGTGGACCGTGAAGCCGCGGGTCTCCCAGACCCCTTCGCGAAGTGCACCAATCCCTTGGAGTGTGACTTTGTCAGGGCCCGCTACAAGTGGGACAAGGAAAAGAAGGTTTTTTACACGGACCAGATCACGAGGAGATTGATTAGAATACTGGTAATTATTCTTTTACCACCTTACATTTAGCTCCAGATCAAGTCGACTACACATTCGTAAACGGTTCACGTTCCTTCTGCAGGAGAAGCAACACTAGCTTGCAGCCGAAAGCCCTACTTCTCCGATGAGCCCCAAGTGGGACACCCCTCTCATACGGGCCTTGAACGAACTTAAGGGACTCCCTTTGGGCCAGCGGCCGCAATATGGACATGTGCACGGCGCCGGAGACGGCGCCACGTGGAAGGTATTTTACAACAAGGGTCCGGAGGCCAAGAAGCAGAAAAAGAAGCTTAGTCAGGCGGACATCAATGAAAAGGTGAAGCTTGTGTTCGAGAAAAAAGCAGCTGAGGACGCGAAAAAACAGCCGAGGAGAAAAATGAGTTGCTACAGCAGGCAGTCAATGCAGTTGTAACTGCCTGCAGAAATGATTTCGCTAATAACTGGACGAAGGAAAATCCAGACAAGACGGCACATGATTTCCCCATGCCCAGTTTCGTCGCGAGCAACTCTGTGAACAACACAACCACACCATCACTTGCTCACGCAACCAGGCCTGCTCTCGCCCCTGCACCCGCTCATAGCAGCCCGTCCTGAGTCTTTGGCGCGCTAGGCGGGCTTTCGTCTTTGGCTGAGCTCGACGTCCTCACGGTAATTACATGTCACACCAACATAAATATCTAGAATATTCCATTTTTGTTGCCTTTCGGATGTTTTACACCGCAGACACGTGTTTGCAGGCCGACGAAACCCCGTGCACCGTACTCTACTTGGTCAAAGGCCATAAGGTGGACGTGGGAAAGGGGGTGATAACGAAGCCCTTGGAACTTACGTTCCACAGCTAGCCGATCCCCGTTGGGCACTTCAGGGTTACATTGTCGAGTGTGAAATCGGGGCACGAGGATTTGCCTCCTCCAGTACGGCTAGGGGTAGAGGACGACGAGACCCCGCTGCCAATTGGAAGCTGCAAGGGTTGGGTGCTGCTATGGCCGAAGAATCTTTTTCGTCCGGAGCCGGACGAGAGCACACCAATAACCACACATCAACAAGCATGTATGGAGACCACCACCCCGCGTATGCAATTACCAGCTCCTGTAGTGCCGGGCGAGAGCGGCAGACGACGTGATGAAGGGGGTCCAATAGTGGCTGATGTAATCGGCCCCGTAGAACAAAGAATGGATGATGAGATGGAGGAGATGGAGGACCCAATGGTTTTCCTCATTACAGGCGCCTATGATGATGAGTCAGCCATATGATGAATCGGGCTATCAGCATGCTGATGATGATGTGGATGATCTGCCCGGGTAGGGACATCCTAGCAGGGATTGCAAGAAGTCTCTCTTCATGAAATCCTCACAGGACACGCCTGAAGATGCCGCCTCAACACATACTCAACTAGCCGGGGGTCGTACAGTGCTTAGCCTAGGAACACTGGGGGCAGGGGTTAAGGAAGGGTCTGGAAGGTGTGCCCGACAAAAAGGAGAGGAAGAGACCGGGGAAGATAGGCTAAGCTGCCTACAAACAAGCCAAAGCACATAGTAGCCAGACGGTGGATTCTGAAGAGCGTGTACCCGTCAAAGGTGCGACCATGTTCCATGTCACGGGCGAGCCGATGCTACCACCGAAACCGCTGGAGGCACTATCAGGGGATCTCAGGAGACTGCACGACCATGTGCTGTCGACTGAGAAAAGCCTACTAGCCTCGAAGGATCCAGGATATCCGACATACGCAGCTCGTGTGCCTGAGGGGAAGTGCTACGTCGACACATGACCCGCGGAAGTGTTCTTCCTGCGGTTTGACCATATCTTCGAGATTTTTCTGACAAGGCGGCTCGATTTTACAATCGTCCGCCTTTTTGCGCTACATATGAGCTCTGTCATGAAGAGAGAAGAAGTCTCGCAAATCTGTGTGGCGGATCCGTACTACATGCACGAGTCCTTCTTGAGTCTCGGCGACTTTGAGCATGAAACTTCTAGGAAATTGCCCTCCTGCCTTATCATCCAAAGTAAGTCAGTTTCAAACAACCCTTTCATACATTTCAATCATTCCTTCTCGCTCATATGGATAATAATTTGAGGTGTCTTTTTCCCTACAGCAACGGGCGCACCGTCCTTATCGTTCTTTACTCGCGAGTCTCCCACGCCGTGTATTTCGACCCTACCAGAAACTACGAGAAGAAGGACTACACCCGCATAATGAATATTCTAGTGATGCTCTCCAAGGCTTCAGCATTAGGGGTGGCCACCTGCAGATCAGGAAACAAAGGAATAAGAAGTTGCGGTTCTCGCATAAAACTAATTTCTGCTGCATCCATGTCCAAAAACCAAGCAAGAAAGATGGATTCTACCTCCTCCATGTCATCTCATGATTGATTTCAGCAAGGATCACAAAAAGCAACGCATGACAAGCAGAAACGATGATCATATCCGCAAGTGGGTAGAATCTCATGGAGAAGAGGATTATAAACATAGAGATGACTTCTTTCGCATCCAAAGAGACATTGCGACGATCATCATGAAAGAAGTCGTCGATGAGAAGGGGATATTCCACCACGGCCCTATATCACGAGCTGAAGTCTGAACTCGCATAGGCATGCAACGTCATGACCTCACGCCGTTCAAGAAGCTAGGGTCCATCCTTGATGATATGGAAGGATGGAACTTCTAGTGATTTACGATGCGGATGATGATGATATGTGTCGGTTGAACTTGTATACTTTCTATAGCGATGAAACTTTGTGATGTCCATGGTCCCTGCTGAACTTGCGTAACGCTACTTTGTTAGTTTGGGTACGATGACCTGCGTACCTCTAGTTAATTATTTTGCATACTATATGTTGAATCTAGTTGCTAACCCTTTCTTTTTCGTGTTGCTCTAGTATATTTTGTTGCATATGATCGTACATTCTCTTTATGAAGATGCATCTCTAACAGGTACCTACATTCTTGATGGCGAAGAAGCAGTGCTATGTCGTCTACAAAGGGAAGGTTCCAGGAATGTACGACGAGTGGCCTGAGTGTCAGGCGCAAGTGGATGAGTTCTCGGGCGCTAGCAATAAAGGCTTCAAAAGCAGACAAGAAGCAGAAGCTAGTTACTTGATGTTCACGCTAGCGCGAGAGAGGACTCGTAACCGCCGCCTCATGTACTGCATAGTTCCACTTATAGTGATAGCTCTTCTCGCGGATAGCATTATTTAGATGGATGACGATGTAGTTGCAAGTATTTGAGACTTGTATCGCTATTTTTGAGATGATGACGAGAGACCACTTTGTGTTGGATGATGATTATGATGATGACATGATTTGATGAGACTATTTGTATGTATATGCTATGATTACGTTTGTGGTCTCACAGCCATTTGTATGTGTATGATGATGACATTTGTATGTGCTAAAGGTTCTTGTATAAAGCCTGTTCAAATACAAAACAAATATGCAGAAAAAACCAGAAACTAATAAAATTAGTGGTAGCGAGGGGAGTAAAGTTAGCAGCAGTGTGCCGTTAGCAGTAGCGCGGCTTAATACAGAGCTCTAGAGCTATTAGCAGCAGCGCGCTGTTCTACAGCTCGCTACTGCTACGCTTATATAGCAGTAGCGCGGGCCAACATGCGCTGCTGCTATAGGTTAGCTGTAGCGCCGTATCAGTAGCGCGGTTTCCCGCGCTACTGCTATACCTAAAACCCGCGCTACTGCTAGGCTTTTCCCTTGTAGTGGATGTGCAATGACTCAAGCGTGACATGTATAAAATAATTATGAACAGTGGCTTTGCCACAAATACGATGTCGACTACATGATCATGCATAGCAATATGACAATGATGGTATATGTCATAATAAACAGAACGGCGGAAAGTTGCCTGTCAATATATCTCGGAATGGCTATGGAAATGCCATAATAGGTAGGTATGGTGGCTGTTTTGAGGAAGGTATATGGTGGGTGTATGATATCGGCGTAAGTTGCGCGGTACTAGAGAGGCTAGCAATGGTGGAAGGGTGAGAGTGCGTATAATCCATGGACTCAACATTAGTCATAAAGAACTCACATACTTATTGCAAAAATCTATTAGTTATCGAAACGAAGTTTTACGCGCATGCTCCTAGGGGATAGGTTGGTAGGAAAAGACCATCGCTCGTCCCCGACTGCTACTCATAAGGAAGACAATCAATAAACAAATCATGCTCCGACTTCATCACATAACGGTTCACCATATGTGCATGCTACGGGAATCACAAGCTTTAACACAAGTATTTCTACAATCCACAATTACTCACTAGCATGACTCTAATATCACCATCTTTATATCTCAAAACAATCATAATGAATCAAACTTCACAGAGTATTCAATATACTTTATATGAAAGTTTTTATTATATCCCTCTTGGATGTCCATCATATTAGGACTAAATTCATAACCAAAGCAAATAACCATGCTGTTTAGAGAGACTCTCAAAATAATATAAGTGAAGCATGAGAGTTCCACAATTTCTATGAAATAAATCCACCACCGTGCTCTAAAAAGACATAAGTGAAGCACTAGAGCAAAATTGCCTAGCTCAAAAGTTATAAGTGAAGCACATAGAGTATTCTAATAAATCACGATTCATGCGTGTCCCTCTCAAAAGGTGTGTACAACAACGATGATTGTGGAAAACTAAAAAGCAAAGAATCATATCATACAAGACGCTCCAAGCAAAACACATATCATGTGGTGAATAAAAATATAGCCTCAAGTAAAGTTACCGATAGACGAAGACGAAAGAGGGGATGCCTTCCGGGGCATCCCCAAGCTTAGGCTCTTGGTTGTCCTTGAATATTACCTTGGGGTGCCTTGGGAATCCCAAAGCTTACGGTCTTGCCACTCTTTATTCCATAGTCCGTCAAATCCTTACCCAAAACTTGAAAACTTCACAACGCAAAACTCAACAGAAAAATTCATAAGCTCCGTTATTATAAGAAAATAAATCACCACTTTTGGTACTGTTGTGAACTCATTCTTTATTTATATTGGTGTAATATCTACTGTCTTCCAACTTTTCCATGGTTCATACCCCCCGATACTACCCATAGATTCATCAAAATAAGCAAACAACACATAGAAAACAGAATCTGTCAAAAACATAACAGTCTGTAGCAATATGTATTCCTTGAATACTTCTGAAACTCAAAAAATACTGAAAAATTAGGAAGACCTAGGCAATTTTCATATTAATCTTCCGAAAAAATAATCAGTATTTTATCACGCTTCTGTTAAAAAATGAGAATTTCTTTCCTGGGCGCAAGAGTTTCTGTTTTTCAGCAAGATCAAATCAACTATCACCGTAAGCCATCCCAAAGGTCTTACTTGGCACAAACACTAATGAAAACAGAAAAACACATCTAACCAGCGGCTAGATGAATTATTTATTGCAAAACAGCAAGGAAAAGTATTGGGTTTTCTCCCAACAAGCGCTTTTCTTTAAAGCCTCTTAGCTAGGCATTGAGATTTCGATGATGCTCCCATGAAAGATAGCAATTGAAACACGAAGAGAGCATCATGTAGTATGTGAAGAACACATCTAAGTCTAACATACTTCCTATGCATAGGAATATTATAGGCAAACAAATTATGAAGGAGAGCAAACACTAGCATATGCAAAGAAGAAGAAAGAAACAATAGCAATCTCAACATATCGAGAGGTAATTTACTAACATGAAAATTTCTACAACCACATTTTCCTCTCTCATAATAATTACATGTGGGATCATACTCAAATTCAACAATATAGCTATCACATAACATATTTTCTACATGATCCACATGCATGCAAAGTTGACACTCTTCCAAAATAGTTGGATTATTATAAAATAAAGTCACGACTTCTCCAAACCCACTTTTATCAAAAATTTCATAAGGTTGATCATACTGCAAAGTAGTGGGTTCATTATTACCTAGAGTTGACACTCTTCCAAACCCACTTTCAATATTATTCCAAATATTATTATCAATCTCATATTCATCATGGGGCTTAAATAAATTTTCAAGATCATGAGAAGAATCACCCCAATCATGATCACTGCAACAAGTAGTGGACATAGCAAAACTAGCATCCCCAACCTTGGGATTTTGCATATTATTAGCATAATTGACATTAATAGAATTTATGACAACATCATTGCAATCATGCTTTTTATTCAAAGATCTATCGTGAATCACTTCATAAAGCACTTCATCACAATTTTCAGATTCACGGATTTCAAGCAAAACTTCATAAAGATAATCTAGGGCACTCAACTCACTAGCAATTGGTTCAACATAATTGGATCTCTTAAAAAGATTAGCAAGTGGATGAGGATCCATAAACTTTTAGCAAGCGAAGATGCAAGAAAAAAGAAGGCACATGTTAACACAAGCAAACAAAAGATCGAACGGAAGAAGGGCGAATAAAAAGGAAATTTTTTCGAAAATCGTTTTAGAAGTGGGGGAGAGGAAAACGAGAGTCAAATGGCAAATAATGTAATGCAAGAGATGAGAGTTTTATGATGGTTACTTGGTATGTCTTGACTTGGCGTAGATCTCCCCGGCAAAGGCGCCAGAAATTCTTCCTCTACTTCTTGAGCTTGCGTTGGTTTTTCCTTTGAAGAGGAAAGGGTAATGCAGCAAAGTAGAGATAAGTATTTCCCTCAGTTTGAGAACCAATGTATCAATCCAGTAGGAGACAACACACAGATCACCAATACCTGCACAAACAATCAAACAACTTGCACCGAACGCGATAAAGGGGTTGTGAATGCCTTCACGGTCACTTGGAAAAGTGAGATCTAATAGAGATAGATAAAACTAAAGAAAAGATAAAGTAAATATTTTTGGGTTGTTTGATTTATATATCGGAAAGTAAAAGATTGCAAAATAGTAGATCGGAAACTTATATGATGGAAAATAGACCCGGGGGCCATAGGTTTCACTAGAGGCTTCTCTCAAGATAGCAAATAATACAGTGGGTGAACAAATTATTGTCGAGCAATGATAGAAAAGCGCAAAGTTATGATGATATGTAAGGCAATGATTATGAAATATAGGCATCACGTCCGTGTCAAGTAGACCTACTCCTGCCTGCATCTACTACTATTACTCCACACATCGACAAACTTCTGCCTGCATCTAGAGTACTAAGTTCATGAAGAAAAGAGTAACGCATTAAGTAAGATGACATGATGTAGAGGAATAAACTCGAGCAATATGATCTAAACCCCATCTTTTTATCTTGGATGGCAACAATACAATACGTGCCTTGTTGCCCCTACTGTCACTTGGATGGGACACCGCAAGATTAAACCCAAAGCTAAGCACTTCTCCCATTGCAAGAAAAACCAATCTAGTTGGCCAAACCAAACAGATGATTCGAAGACAATTACAAAGATATCAAATCATGCATATAAGAATTTAGAGAAGATTCAAATAATATTCATAGATAAGGTGATCATAAATCCACAATTCATCGGATCTCGACAAATATACCACAAAAGAAGATTACATCGGATAGATCACCAAGAATATCGAGGAGAACATGGTATTGAGAACCAAAGAGAGAGAGAAGAAGATATCTGCGTACTTGCTATGGACCCGTAGGTCTGAGGTAAACTACTCACGCTTCATCGGGAGGGTAATAGAGTTGATGTAGAAGCCATCCGTGACCGAATACCCCTCCGGCAGGACGCCAGAAAAGGCCCCAAGATGGGATCTCACGGGTACAGAAGGTTGTGGCGGTGGAAAAGTGTTTTCGTGGATGCTTCTGGTGGTTTGGGAATATATGTGAATATATAGGACGAACAATCACGCCAGGGGAGTCACAAGGGGCCACAAGGCAGGGGGGCGCGCCCTACACCCGTTTGGACTCTGTTTGGTAATCCTTTTCTGCGAAGCTAAAAAACAAGGAAAAACAGAAACTGGCACTGGGCTCTGGGTTAATAGGTTAGTCCCAAAAATAATATAAAATAGCATATTAATGCATATAAAACATCCAAAACAGATAATATAATAGCATGGAACAATAAAAAAATATTGATACGCTGGATACGTATCATTCATATGCAAGACATATATCAAGTGTTCTCAAATTCATAAAAGTATTCAATTCGATATAACAAAATCTCAATGGGAAAACTCAATTCATCACAACAAAGATAGAGAGGGAGAAACACCATATGATCCAACTATATTAACAAAGCCCGCGATACATCAAGATCATGCCATATAAAAAACACGAGAGAGAGAGATTAAACAGGTAGCTACTGGTACAAACCCTCAGCCCCTAGGGTGGAATACTCCCTCCTCATCATGGATATCATAGGGATGATGAAGATGGCCTCCAGTGATGATCTCCCCCTCCGACAGGGTGCCGGAATGGGATCCCGATTGGTTTTTTGTGGCTACAGAGGATTGTGGCGGCGGAACTAATGATCTAGGGTTATTTCTAATGGTTTCTCTATTTATAGGATTTTTCAGCGTTGGGATCACGTGAAGATGGGCCTCGAGGTGAGCACAACCCACCGGGCGCACCTGAGGCCCCAAGCGCGCCCCAGTGTCTTGTGCCTTACTCCTTCACCTTCTGGTCCTTCCATGAAGCTTCGGGGGTCTCTTTTGTTAAAAAAATGTCAAAAAATTTCAGCTCATTTGGTGAACTTTCATTTCTGCAAAAAAACAACACCACGGTAGTTCTGCTGAAAACAACGTCAGTCTGGGTTAGTTCCATGCGAATCATACCAAAACCATATAAAATTGTTGTAAACATGGCATGAATACTTCATAAATTATAGATACGTTGGAGACGTATCAGTCCTCATAGACGGAGGCAGCTGCCTCGGCCTCATCTACGCTGACGCTGTCAAGAAGATGTGTATCAACCCAGCACAAATCCTCCCAAGTAATAGGAAATTCAAGGGTCTAATACCTGTCATTCAGGCACAGTGCTCGGGCAGGATCACCCTGGATGTAGTACTCGGTACTCCCGATAACTACTACATCGAACTTTGACATCAAAACTAAAAAAAAGACACATCCGTGACATTTTGGGCCGAACGAATTTTTTTCCGGTCATGCTTATGACACTTCTATGACGATAATTGTGACAAAACCCGGTATCATCATGATGTGGTGGGCTCCTACTGGTATGACAAAAAATCATGAAAGAAAATGGGCTTTTCGTCCTGGGTGGGCCGGAGACGCAGCTGCATGACATTCTTTGGGCCGTCCATGACGGAGAAAACCGTGGTACAAGCGAGGGAGAGGAAAATATCGGGGGAGTTCCCGGTTATGGTGGGTGGTCGGGGGCCGAGCGATGTGCGTTTCTCTCATACATACACGCGTATGTGCGAGGCATTGCATGATAACCCACAAGTATAGGGGATCGCAACAGTTTTTGAAGGTAGAGTATTCAACGCAAATTTATTGATTCGACACAAGGGGAGCCAAAGAACATTCTCAAGTATTAGCAGTTGGGTTGTCAATTCAACCACACCTGGATAACTTAATATCTGTAGCAAAGTATTTAGTAGCAAAGTAGTATGGAAGTAACGGTAACGGTGGCAAAAATAACAGTAGCAGTTTTGTAGTAATTGTAACAGTGGCACCGGAAAAGTAACTAAGCAAAGATAAATATGAGAAAAGCTCGTACGCATTGGATCAGTGATGGAGAATTATGTCGGATGCGATTCCTCATGCAATAGTTATAACATAGGGTGACACAGAACTAGCTCCAGTTCATCAATGTAATGTAGGCATGTATTCCGAATATAGTCATACGTGCTTATGGAAAAGAACTTGCATGAAATCTTTTGTCCTACCCTCCCGTGGCAGCGGGGTCCTATTGGAAACAAAGGGATATTAAGGCCTCCTTTTAATAGAGTACAGGACCAAAGCATTAACACTAGGTGAATACATGAACTTCTCAAACTACAGTCATCACCGGTAAGTATCCTGATTATTGTCACTTCGGGGTTAACGGATCATAACACATAATAGGTGACTATAGACTTGCAAGATAGGATCAAGAACTCACATATATTAATGAAAACATAATCGGTTCAGATCTGAAATCATGGCACTCGGGCCCTAGTGACAAGCATTAAGCATAGCAAAGTCATAGCAACATCAATCTCAGAACATAGTGGATACTAGGGATCAAACACTAACAAAACTAACTCGATTACATGTTAAATCTCATCCAACCCATCACCGTCCAGCAAGCCTACGATGGAATTACTCACGCACGGCGGTGAGCATCATGAAATTGGTGATGGAGGATGGTTGATGATGATGATGGCGACGGATTCCCCTCTCCGGAGCCCTGAACGGACTCCAGATCAGCCCTCCCGAGAGAGATTAGGGCTTGGCGGCGGCTCCGTATCATAAAATGCAATGAATCCTTCTCTCTGCTTTTTTCTCCCCGAACGTGAATATATAGAGTTGGAGTTGAGGTCGGTGGAGCACCAGGGGGCCACGAGGTAGGGGGCACGCCCGGGGGGTAGGCGCGCCCCCACCCTTGTAGACAGGGTGTGGGCCCCCTAGTCTTGATTCTTTCGCCATTATTTTTTATTAATTCCAAAAATATTCTCCGTGAAGTTTCAGGTCATTCCAAGAACTTTTATTTCTGCACAAAAATAACACCATTGCAATTCTGCTGAAAACAGCGTCAGTCCAGGTTAGTTCCATTCAAATCATGCAAGTTAGAGTCCAAAACAAGGGCAAAAGTGTATGGAAAAGTAGATACGATGGAGACGTATCAACTCCCCCAAGCTTAAAACTTTGCTTGTCCTCAAGCAATTCAGTTGATAAACTGAAACTGATGAAGAAAAACTTTTACAAACTCTATTGCTCTTGTTGTTGTAAATATGTAAAGCCAGCATTCAAGTTTTCAGCAAAGATTATGAACTAACCATATTCACAATAACACTTAGGTCTCATGTTTACTCATATCAATGGCATAATCAACTAGCGAGCAATAATAATAAATCTCGGATGAAAACACTTTCTCAAAACAATCATAATATGATATAACAATATGGTATCTCGCTAGCCCTTTCTGAGACCGCAAAACATAAATGCAGAGCACCTCTGAAGATCAAGGACTGACTAAACATTGTAATTCATGGTAAAAGAGATCCAGTCATAGTCATACTCCATGTAAATTAATAGTAATGGATGCAAATGATAGCGGTGCTCTCCAACTGGTGCCTTTTAATAAGAGGGTGATGACTCAACATAAAAGTAAATAGATAGGCCCTTCGTAGAGGGAAGCAGGGATTTGTAGAGGTGCCAGAGCTCGGTTTTGAAATAGAGATAAATAATATTTTGAGCGGCATACTTTCATTGTCAACATAACAATCGAGAGATCTCGATATCTTCCATGCTACACACATTATAGGCGGTTCCCAAGCAGAATGGTAAAGTTTATGCTCCCCCACCACCAACAAGCATCAATCCATGGCTGGCCCGAAACGACGGTTACCTCCAACTAACAACAGTCCTGGGGGAGTTTTGTTTGCAATTATTTTGATTTGATTTGAACATGGGACTGGGCATCGCGGTGACCAGCCATTTTCTCGTGAGTGAGGAGCGGAGTCCACTCCTCTTGAGAATAACCCGCCTAGCATGGAAGATACAGACAACCCTAGTTGATACATGAGCTATTCGAGCATGCAAAAACGAATTTTATTTGAAGGTTTAGAGTTTGGCACATACAAATTTACTTGGAACGGCAGGTAGATACCGCATATAGGAAGGTATAGTGGACTCATATGGAATAACTTTGGGGTTTATGGAAGTGGATGCACAAGCAGTATTCCCGCTTAGTACAAGTGATGGCTAGAAAAAGACTGGGCAGCGACCAACTAGAGAGCGACAACAGTCATGAACATGCATAAAATTAATAAACATTGAGTGCAAGCATGAGTAGGATATAATCCACCATGAACATAAATATCGTGGAGGCTATGTTGATTTCATTTCAACTGCATGTGTGAACATGTGCCAAGTCAAGTCACTCGAATCATCAAAAAGAGGATACCACCCTATCATACCACATCACAACCATTTTAATAGCATGTTAGCACACAAGGTAAACCATTATAAACTCCTAGCAAATTAAGCATGTCATAAGCAACTATAATCTCTAATTGTCTTTGCAAACATGTTTCATTCATAATAGGCTGAATCAGGAATGATGAACTAATCATACTTACAAAAACA
The DNA here is from genome assembly GCF_018294505.1 of Triticum aestivum. Taxonomy (NCBI): domain Eukaryota; kingdom Viridiplantae; phylum Streptophyta; class Magnoliopsida; order Poales; family Poaceae; genus Triticum; species Triticum aestivum. The sequence goes on from NC_057802.1 coordinate 100,534,361, forward strand.
AGAGAGGCCGAGTTCATACCAGCTTCTCTCATCTCAATCAGTCCTTCATATACATCATTATTGCCTTTCACTTGCACGACTGAACGGTGTGGATAATAATAATAGTGCACGTGCATTAGACTAAGCTGGAATCTGCAAGCATCTTAATACACAGGAGAAGACAACATAATATGGGCCCTTAGTTAAATCAACAATAATGCATATAAGAGCCACTTCAACATTTTCATTATGGTTTTCTACTCTCGACCCCCAAAGAAAAGAAATAAAACTATTTACACGGGAAAGCTCCCAACAAGAAAAAGAAGAACGAGAAATCTTTTTGGGTTTTCTTTTAATTATTACTACTACAAGCATGGAAAGTAAACTAGCTAGATCTACAACTAATTTTTTTTGTTTTTCTCAAGGTTTTTGAAACACACAAGAAGAAAGCGAGAAAAAGAAAATAAACTAGCATGCATATTACAATGAAAAAGTATGAGCACCGACAACTAGAATGAGTGTGTGAACATGAATGTAATGTCGGTGAGAAATACGTACTCCCCCAAGCTTAGGCTTTTGGCCTAAGTTGGTCTATGCCCCTGGATCAAAGTTGTAGCTGGGGTCGTACTAAGATGCAGCAGCTATTGCCTCATGAGCTACAGCTTGGAGGCGAGCTGCCTCTGTCCTCCTCTCATACTCGTTCGCCTCCTCCCTGGTTATAATATATCTCCTTTTTGCCTGAAAGTCAAAGAACCAGGAGCAGGGACAACAACATGGACAGTGCGACGCTTGTCAAAGATTAGTCGGTATTGGAGGAACTGTTCGTTCCTCTCAACAAACTAATGACGAACCATAGCATTATAATCTAAATAAGCAGGAGGCAGTTCCATATCATTTTCATGTATGGGTATCTCAAGATAATGAGCTACACGGGTTGCATAAATTCCACCGAACAAATCTCCACTAATACTATTATTATGCAACCTACGTGCAACAATGGCCCCCAAGTTATATTGTTTTATCTCCTAACACAGAACTCTTGAGAACACTAAGATCTGGAACACACATGTGACATGCCTCATCCTTACCGTTTATGCATCTACCTATAAAGAGAGAAAAATAATGTATAGCAGGAAAATGAATGCTCCCTATGGTAGCTTGTGTTATTTCTCTAGATTCCCCCACAGTGATACTAGCAAGAAAATCTTTAAACTCAGATTTGCGAGGTTCACTAGCACTGCCCCATTGCGGGAGTTTACAAGCAGTATTAAAATCTTCTAAGTCCATGGTATAAGATTTATTGTAGAGATCAAATAGGACAGTGTGAGAATTGCGTGAAGATGTAAATTTGAACCTTTTCACAAAGGAATCAGTTAGGTAATAATACTGAGGGCACTTATCTAGCATGAAGCCCTCAAGTTCAGCATTACGCACATATGCGTCAAATTCCTCCTTAATTCCTGCTTGGACCATGAAATTTTCTGAAGGCCATTCACAAGGCCGCACTTGAGCTTCTCTTGGTAGTTCATGGTCCGGCTCACGCGGGCCTGGGTCCTTGCTTCCTTGAAGAACCACCTTGGTACATTTTCCTAAACATACTTCTTCCTCTGAAAATTTCTGAAATTTTTAGTAACTCAAAATAAAAGTGAACCAAACTCAACGATATTGATAGCAACTACTCCCACATGTGCCTAGAGACTATATCATGCATTAAAACTACTTGGGATTAAATATATTTGACATGCAAGATCAAGAACAGGGTTGATGTCTACTACACAACCTTCTTCTTGTAGACATTGTTGGGCCTCCAAGTGCAGAGGTTTGTAGGACAGTAGCAAATTTCCCTCAAGTGGATGACCTAAGGTTTATCAATCTGTGGGAGGCGTAGGATGAAGATGGTCTCTCTCAAGCAACCCTGCAACCAAATAACAAAGAGTCTCTTGTGTCCCCAACACACCCAATACAATGGTAAATTGTATAGGTGCACTAGTTCGGCGAAGAGATGGTGATACAAGTGCAATATGGATGGTAGATATGGGTTTTTGTAATCTAAAAATATGAAAATAGCAAGGTAACTAATGATAAAAGTGAGCACAAACGGAATTGCAATGCTAGGAAACAAGGCCTAGGGTTCATACTTTCACTAGCGCAAGTTCTCTCAACAATAATAACATAATTGGATCATATCACTAGTAGAAAACTGGGCTTTGGTCACAGGGCAATATTCACATTAGTCCCGGTTCAGTCACGAACCGGGACTAATGTGAGCATTGGTCCCGGTTTGTGCGGCCAGGGGCCTTCCAGGCCTCGTGGGGGCATTGGTCCCGGTTCGTTCGGACCCTTTGGTCCCGGTTGGTGGGACAAACCGGGACCAATGGGCCACGCTCCTGGCCCACCACCCTTTAGTCCCGGTTCATACCACAAACCGGGACTAAAGGGCTGGTCCTAGTTGCGGCCAGTGTTTAGTCCCACCTCGCCAACCGAAGGGCGCTCACACCAGTTTATAAGCCCGTCCCTCTATGCCTTGTTGAGCTTCTCATAAAGTGAAAATAGATGCCCTTATACAGGGAATTTCACCTAAATTCACAGTAAATTGAAATTTACTGTGAATTTAGGTTTAATTTTCTCTATAAGCGCATCTATGTTCATTTTTTATATTTATAAAATAAATAAACCTTAATAAAATAAATAAAACTAAATAAACCTTAATAAATAAAATAAATAAACTATAGTAACTACAATAAATAAACCTTAATAAATTAAGTAAAAATAGCAGCAGTAAAATAAATAAAAATAGCAGCAGTAAAATAAATAAAAATAAAATAATTAAAGTAAAATACATAAGTAATTAGAAATAAAATAAATAAGTTTTTTGTTGTAAGTAGAAACAAAACAAAACAAATAAAGCAAAAGAGAAAAAAAACAGAGGAAAAAAATTATGCCACCTACTGGGCCACCACGGCCTGAATACGACTAGAAACCCATCCATGGGCCAGGATTCAGGCCCGCAGAAGGCCCAGTAGGCCCCACAGGCAAAGAGAACAGTTAGGCCCGAAAGCCTGCAGTTGAGAGGAGTTCGAGAGGGTGGGCGCAGCAGCGCTTATAAACCACTCTCGAGCTCTCTCAACTAGCGAGGTGGGACTAAACTTTTGACGCGGGGCAGCACAAGGCCTTTGGTCCCGGTTGGTGCCACCAACCGGGACTAAAGGGGGCATTGGTCCCGGTTCGTGGCACCAACCGGGACCAAAGGCCTTTAGTCCCGGTTGGTGCCACCAACCGGGACCAATGAGTTCCCTATATATACCCCATCGCCACAGCAGAGCACTCCAGAGTGCTCTGTTTTTTCTGGCCGGCGAGGGGAGGGCATTTGGGTGCTCTAGCTCACCTCCTATGCACATGAGGTGTTCGATGAAATGTCTGAGCCACACTAGTTAATCTTTGTCCTCTCGAAACTCGACCTCCGAGCTCCATTTTCCCCGAGATTTGTCTAGGTTTAGCGGTCCGTCACGTCCCGTCCCCGTCTTCACCGCCGTCGATCGCCCGCGCCGATCTCGTCGCCAGCACCACCGTGGTGAGCCTCTTGTTCTTATCTTCTTTCTGAAAGGAAAAAATTCTTACTTTAGATAGTTACTTGTCTAATTTTGTTACTTTTATTATTCCTTCTTATTACATAGTGCGATGGTTTTGGTATCCGCCCCCGTCGGCCCTCGTCCTGTCTATGATTCGGATGTGGTATATATTATCTTTTTATAACTATTTGGTTCATTTATTGTTTATGACAAATATACCGACCAACGTGACATAGATTTTATTTATCTAGGAGGTGGTTGAACCGGAAATTCTAACCGACCCTATTGTCGAGAGGTTAAATTTAGTTGAAGAAGAAAACAATTACTTGAAGGAAAAAATAAAAAAATTGAGGAGGAGAAGATGATATTGGAGTTGCATGTTGCGGATGTCGTCGATGATCACAAGATCAAGATGGATGCAATGCGCTTGAAGATTAGAAAGATTAGAAAATATGCCATTCATACCGAGGCTTGGTATCATTATGCCGTTGGATCAATTGTTACCTTGGTTGCGATTATGATCGCATTTGTTTTCGCATTGAAATGTTTTACATAGTTTCAATGTATGGTTTAATTAATTAGATGCTCTGGAGAGCTATATATATGTTGTTAGATGAGAACTATGTATGTACTTTGGTTTTAATGTGATGATGAACTTCTATTAATTTGGTCACTTAATTATCTATTCATGATGTTCTGTAATGGTTTTTGACACACTTAATTATATATAATGCACGCAGATGAACCGGCAATGGATGTACGGTGACAGACACACCTCCGAGTACATTAAGGGTGTGCATGATTTTCTCGAAGTGGCTGAGGCAAACAAGCAGAATGGTTTTATGTGTTGTCCATGCCCTATATGTGGGAATACGAAGTCTTACTCTGACCGGAAAATCCTTCACACCCACCTGCTTTACAAGGGTTTCATGCCACACTATAATGTTTGGATGAGGCATGGAGAAATAGGGATTATGATGGAAGACGGCGAAGAAGAAGAGGACGATGACAACTATGTGCCCCCTGAATACGGTGATGCTGCAACGGGGGAAGCTGCTAAAGATCAAGAGGAACCAGACGATGTGCCCAATGATGCTGCAAGGGGGGAAGCTGCTGAAGATCAAGAGGAACCAGTGCCCGATGATGATGATCTCCGCCGGGTCATAGTCGATGCAAGGACGCAATGCGAAAGTCAAAAGGAGAAGCTGAAGTTCCATCGCATGTTAGAGGATCACAGAAAAGGGTTGTACCCCAATTGCGAAGATGGCAACACAAAGCTCGGTACCGTACTGGAATTGCTGCAGTGGAAGGCAGAGAATGCTGTGCCTGACAAAGGATTTGAGAAGCTATTGAAAATATTGAAGAAGAAGCTTCCAAAGGATAACGAATTGCCCGACAGTACATACGCAGCAAAGAAGGTCGTATGCCCTCTAGGATTGGAGGTGCAGAAGATACATGCATGCCCTAATGACTGCATCCTCTACCGCGGTGCGTACAAGGATCTGAACGCATGCCCGGTATGCGGTGCATTGCGGTATAAGATCAGACGAGATGACCCTGGTGATGTTGACGGCGAGCCCCCCAGGAAGAGGGTTCCTGCGAAGGTGATGTGGTATGCTCCTATAATACCACGGTTGAAACGTCTGTTCAGAAACGAAGAGCATGCCAAGTTGATGCGATGGCACAGTGAGGACCGTAAGAAAGACGGGAAGTTGAGAGCACCCGCTGACGGGTCGCAGTGGAGAAAAATCGAGAGAAAGTACTGGGCTGAGTTTGCAGCTGACCCAAGGAACATATGGTTTGGTTTAAGCGCGGATGGCATTAATCCTTTCGGGGAGCAGAGCAGCAATCACAGCACCTGGCCCGTGACTCTATGTATGTATAACCTTCCTCCTTGGATGTGCATGAAGCGGAAGTTCATTATGATGCCAGTTCTCATCCAAGGCCCTAAGCAACCCGGCAACGACATTGATGTGTACCTAAGGCCATTAGTTGAAGAACTTTTACAGCTGTGGAATGGAAACGGTGTACGTACGTGGGATGAGCACAAACAGGAGGAATTTAACCTGCACGCGTTGCTGTTTGTAACCATCAACGATTGGCCCGCTCTCAGTAACCTTTCAGGACAGACAAACAAGGGATACCACGCATGCACGCACTGTTTAGATGACACTGAAAGTATACCTGGACAAAGCAGGAAGAATGTGTACCTGGGCCATCGTCGATTTCTTCCGACCAACCATCAATGTCGAAAGAAAGGCAAGCATTTCAAAGGCGAGGCAGATCACCGGAAGAAGCCCGCCATGCGTACCGGTGATCACGTACTTGCTATGGTCAATGATTTACACGTAATCTTTGGAAAGGGTCCCGGCGGACTAGCTGTTCCGAATGACGCTGAGGGACACGCACCCATGTGGAAGAAGAAATCTATATTTTGGGACCTACCCTACTGGAAAGAGCTAGAGGTCCGCTCTTCAATCGACGTGATGCACGTGACGAAGAACCTTTGCGTGAACCTGCTAGGCTTCTTGGGCGTGTATGGGAAGACAAAAGATACACCTGAGGCACGGGAGGACCTGCAACGTTTGCACGAAAAAGACGGCATGCCTCCGAAGCAGTATGAAGGTCCTGCCAGCTACGCTCTTACGAAAGAAGAGAAAGAAATCTTCTTTGAATGCCTGCTCAGTATGAAGGTCCCGACTGGCTTCTCGTCGAATATAAAGGGAATAATAAATATGCCAGAGAAAAAGTTCCAGAACCTAAAGTCTCATGACTGCCACGTGATTATGACGCAACTGCTTCCGGTTGCATTGAGGGGGCTTCTACCGGAAAACGTCCGATTAGCCATTGTGAAGCTATGTGCATTCCTCAATGCAATCTCTCAGAAGGTGATCGATCCAGAAATCATACCAAGGCTAAGGAGTGATGTGGCGCAATGTCTTGTCAGTTTCGAGCTGGTGTTCCCACCATCCTTCTTCAATATCATGACGCACGTCCTAGTTCATCTAGTCGACGAGATTGTCATTCTGGGGCCCGTATTTCTACACAATATGTTCCCCTTTGAGAGGTTCATGGGAGTCCTAAAGAAATATGTCCGTAACCGCGCTAGGCCAGAAGGAAGCATCTCCATGGGCCATCAAACAGAGGATGTCATTGGGTTTTGTGTTGACTTCATTCCTGGCCTTAAGAAGATAGGTCTCCCTAAATCGCGGTATGAGGGGAGACTGACTGGAAAAGGCACGCTTGGAGGGGGGACTCAATAATATGCAGGGACGGATATTCTTGGTCTCAAGCACACTACACAGTTCTACAGAACTCTACCTTGGTGACCCCGTATGTCGATGAACACAAGAACAGTCTGCGCTCCAAACACCCGGAGCAGTGTGACGACTGGATTACATGTGAACACATCAGGACTTTCAGCAGTTGGTTGGAAACACGTCTCAGAGGTGACACCACTGTTTGTGATGAGTTGTACTCGTTGTCCAGGGGACCATCTTCGACTGTATTGACTTACAAAGGATACGAGATAAATGGGAATACATTTTACACGATCGCCCAAGATCAAAAGAGCACCAACCAAAACAGCGGTGTCCGCTTTGATGCAGCAACCGAGAGGGGAAAGGACACATATTATGGTTACATAATGGACATATGGGAACTTGACTACGGACATGATTTTAAGGTCCCTTTGTTTAAGTGCAAATGGGTCAATCTGTCAGGAGGCGGGGTACAGGTAGACCCACAGTACGGAATGACAACAGTGGATCTGAACAATCTTGGGTACACTGACGAACCGTTCGTCCTAGCCAATGATGTGGCACAGGTTATCTATGTGAAGGACATGTCTACCAGACCGAGGAAAAGAAAAGATAAGGAAGCGAATACATCATACGATGAGCCAAAGCGCCACATAGTTCTTTCAGGAAAAAGGGACATTGTGGGAGTGGAGGGCAAGACAGACATGTCTGAAGATTATGAAAAGTTTCATGAAATTCCTCCCTTCAAAGTCAAGGCTGACCCAAGCATCCTGATAAACGATGAAGATTATCCATGGTTACGGCGCAATAAGCAAATGACACAAGCGAAGAAAAGTGAAGACTTTCTCCCGCAACTATTATGATGATACCATGCCAACTTTGTAATAGACGAGTATGATACCATTGTCCGTTTTGTACAAGAAGTGCATCTAGTTTTTGCCGTAACCCTCTCAACTTTCTTGCACATGCTATGTGGATGAAATGATGATACCATGCCAACTTTCAACCTTTTCAGAGTTCATTTGAAATGCTTTTCAATTTTAGGGTCTTATAGCTCAAAATAATTAGTAAATGCATGAAAAATAACAGGCCAAAAATTAAAAATTATGCCACCTACTGGGCCACCACGGCCTGAATACGATTAGAAACCCATCCATGGGCCAGGATTCAGGCCCGCAGAAGGCCCAGTAGGCCCACAGGCATGTACAGAGAGGTTAGGCCCGTAAGCCTGCTTTAGAGAGGAGCTCGACAGCTCAGGCGCACCGCACCTTATAAACAGGTGCGGCTCTCTCTTAGCTAGCGAGGTGGGACTAAACTCACCACCACGCCGCTGTGCAAGGCCATTGGTCCCGGTTGGTGGCACGAACCGGGACCAATTCCACCCTTTGGTCCCTGTTGGTGCCACGAACCGGTACTAATGAGGCTGTGGCCCCACGAGCACCTTTAGTACCTGTTCGTGGCACGAACCGGTACTAGAGTTTCTTACTAAGCAGTTTTTTAGTCCCACCTCGCTAGCTGAGAGGCACTAGGAGCGGTTTATAAGCCCTGAGTGCAGAGACGATGAAGAAGAGGCGCAATGCTCACGTTGCTTAGCTTCAAGCCTTGAGGAATAAGGTAGACTGCATCGAGCTATGTGCAGTGCAGTCTACACTATTCCGAAAGGCTTGAAGCAAATCAACGAGCATTGCGCCTCTTTTTTATTTTTAATAACTTATTACAACTCCGGACTTCTTGTGTTCCGACAAAATAAAATAAACTTTAATAAAATTTATGAAACTAAAATTAACAAAGTATTTTCTGTTCAAAACATTATAAGAAACCTCTATTATTATTGAAACTAAAATCATATAAAATTGATGCAACTAAAATTATCGAAGTATTTTCTGTTCAAAATCATTAAAAGCAAAAAGAATTTTCATAAAGAACTTTTTTTGATAGAAACTTTAATAGCAAAAAGAATTATCATAAAGTAAAATAAATAAGTAATTAGAAACAAAATAAAATAAAATAAATAAGTTTTTTGTTGTAAGTAGAAACAAAACAAAATAAATATAGCAAAAAAGAAAACAAAAAAACTAAATACAGCAAAAAGAATTTTCATAAAGAACTAATGGCACTAATAGAAAGTTTATATTTTTTCTAAAACTAATGGCACTAACAGACAGTTTATAATTTTGCTGACCTAAAAGCAAAAAGAATTAAAAAATAAAGAAAAAACAAAGAAAATAAATAATGCAAAAACAAACAAAAACTGAAAAAAACTATTTTTATAGTAAAGTTAATCACAAACTTCTGATTCACACAAATTTCATAGAATTCAAATTTTAACTATTTAAATTTGAAAAGTAATGGCACTAACAGAAAGTTTATAAATTTTCTGACCTAAAAGCACAAAGAATTAAAAAATAAAGCAAAAAACAAAAGAAAATAAATAATGCAAAAAACAGAACAAAAAAACTGGAAAAAATTTAAAAAAACTGCCACCTATTGGGCCACCACGGCCTGAATACGACTAGAAACCCAACCTGGGCCAGGATTCAGGCCCGCAGAAGGCCCAATAGGCCCACAGATAGCACACTGTGACATTAGGCCCGTAAGCCTACATTTGAGAGGAGCTCGAGAGGGCAGCCGCAGTGGGGCTTATAAACCACTCCGAGCCCCTCTCAACTAGCGAGGTGGGACTAAACTTTTGGCCGCGGGCAGCGCAAGGCCTTTGGTCCCGGTTGGTGGCACCAACCGGGACTAAAGGGGGCATTGGTACCGGTTCGTGGCACCAACCGGGACCAATGCCCCCCCTTTAGTCCCGGTTGGTGCCACCAACCGGGACCAAAGGCCGCCGCTTCCCGCCCTTTGCGCTGCTGAAAAGGGACCTTTGGTCCCGGTTGGTGGCACCAACCGGGACTAAAGGGTGGCATTGGTCCCGGTTGGTGCCACGAACCGGGACCAATGCCCTTGCTATATAACCAGGACTTGTGAAAATTTCACATCTCCCTCGCCTCCCTCGCCAGTTGCCCCCGCCGCCAGGCTGCCCAAATCGCTCGCGCGCTCCTCGTCGCCGTCGCCGCCGCCGGCCGCCATCCCCGTCTCCCCGTGCCCCTGCCCCGCGCCCGAGCCCACGCCGGCCGCCGCCCCGTGCCCCTGCCCCGTCCCCGAGCACGCACGGCCGCGCCCCTGCGCCCCGGCCCGCCCCCACCATTGTCGTCGTCGCCGGCGCCCGCCCCCACTGCCGCCCCTGCCTCGACGCCGCCCCTCCTCCCCGTTCGGTCCGGCTCCGGCGACCCCCTTTCCTCCCTGTCCCCTCGATCCTCTTCATATAATTTTTCATATAATTTTTTTCATATAATTTTTTTCATATGCATATGTTGATTATATGGATGGATGGATGATGTATATGTTCATTATATGGATGGATGGATGATGTATGCTTTTTTTCATATAATTTTTTAGGCAGATTTTTAGAATTTTTAGGCAGATTTTTAGATTTTTTGTATGTATGTTATGTTTATATGTATGTATGTATGTTCATATGTATGTATGTTTATATGCAAAGCATATGCAAAGAAAATGTATGAATGGTCATATGCAAAGAAAAATGTATGTATGGTCATATGCAAAGAAAATGCATGTATGTATGTTCATATGAAAGAAAAATGTATGTATGTATGTTCATATGCATATGCAAAGAAAATGTATGTTCATATGCATATGCAAAGAAAATGTATGTTCATATATATGATGATATGTTCATATAGAAAGGAAAATAAGAAGAGGAAGAAAGGAGAAGAAGAGGAGAGGAAGAAGAGGAGAAATAAATAAGAAGAGGAAAAAAGAAGAAAAAGAAGAGGAGAAGAAGAAAGGAATAGAAGAGAAGAAAAAATAGAAAACATTCTATTTTTTCTTCTTCTCTCCTCTATTCCTTTCTTCTTCTTCTTTTTTTTCTTCGATCTTCTCCTCTATTCCTTTTCTTCTTCTCCTCTTTTTATTTCTTCTTCGTTTTCTTATGTTTTATCGGGTCTGTCATCGTCGATATACCCCTCTCCCGATAACTTCAACACGAGGGGGGTCGATATACCCCCTCCCCGCCGATAATATTATTTTCCCATGTACGTATGTCGTCGCTGTCGATATAAACCCCTCCCGATAACTTCAACACGTGCGGGGGGGGGGGGTCGATATACCCCCTCCCCGATAACATTATTTTCCCATGTATGTATGTCGTCGTTGTCGATATATATAACTCCCTCCCAGATAACTTCGACATGATGGACGGTCGATATTTATACCCCCTCTCGACCGTGATAACTTATACCACGGGAGCACCCCCCGGCCCTCTCGCTCGACCAAAACTCTCGAGGACACCCAAACCCTAGAAAAAAACGATGTCGGTCTCCTACCCCCTCCCGCCGCGCCCCTACCCTTGAAGCGTTGCCTAGGCCACCCCAAACCTGGAATAAGCTAGGTCTACGTTTGCACTAATATATCCACCTGCTGTCATGTTTGTGTAATAATTGCCATGTTGTAATATTTGCAGAAACAATGGAGCACGGACGAGATGAGCAAGCAGAAGAGGTGTTGGGGGACATAATCTTAGCCGGAGGTGATATCTTGTCGTATCTTAACGACAATGATGGTCTGGAAGAACAGGGTGAAGAAGCAGGCTACGGTGATCGAAGAGTGGAGGAGGAAAGACATGATTATGATGGCTCCGGTGACCCAATGCTGGTGCAAGAAGGAGCCCGTGGTGACGGCTCCGGTGACCGAACAGAGTCCGGCCAGGTAAATATATTAGTTAAGCCTGTGCTGACTAGCTAATTGATGCATTCATTGTTTTGGTATGTACACATATTAATTAACACTCGTCTTTCTTCTTTTTTCTAGCCCTCCGGATCGAGCACAACTTCGGTAAAGAGACGAGGCCCGAAGAGAAAGTTGCGCTCGGATGAAAGGTTTGAGATCACAGCAATCGCGCGCGACGGCCAACCGATTGAACCCCTCCGGACAAAGGATGCATTTGCTGCTCAGTGCGGGGTTCTAGTTAGGGACAAGATCCCGATCAGCATCCACCAATGGTATAAGCCTAAGAAGGAAGACCCTGAGGTGTCTTATGTCAATGATATGCAGAAAGATGATCTTTGGACTGAGCTGAAGGCAAATTTCACCCTACCGCCAGAGGAGGATCCGGAGAAGCCAGTTATAGAGCAATTAATCAAGTCTCATGCTCTTAAGAAGATGGCAGACCTATTCAGGAGGTGGAAGAATGAGCTGAAAACGTTTGTCGACAAAGAAGAGACACCAGAATTCATCGGCCGGTATGAGAAGATCAGAGATCACTGGCCCGCATTTGTGGCCCACAAGACATCGGAAAAGAGTAAGAAGATGTCAGCGACAAACAAGAAGAATGCTGCGAAGAAGAAGCTTCACCATCGCACGGGGTCAGGTGGCTACCTCAAAGCCCGACCTAAGTGGGCCAAGGCTGAGAATGATCTGCTTGAAAAAGGGATCGAACCACAGACAATGAACTGGACAGACCGTTGCCGGACTTGGTTCTTCGGGGCTGGCGGAACCTTGGACCCTGTATCAGGGAGGTGCGTTTGGACGAACGAGCTTTTGAGAATACCAGTCAAGAAGATTCAGCAATATATCGATAGAGCGCAGGAAGGGACGTTCGTTCCAGACAGAGAGAACGACGAGCTCACAATGGCCCTCGGGAATCCTGAGCACCCTGGACGGACACGAGGCACGCCAGGCTCCGTTCCGTGGAAGGCTGGTTTTCCGGACGCGGGCGGTTACAAAAGCCAGGAGAGGAGGAAAAAAGTGGAGCAGATCCAAATTCAGAAGCTGCACGAAAGGGTTCAAGCGCTAGAGGAACGAGACGGCAATCGACATGCCGAAACTGCCCCCGAAGCTACACCGCCATCTCAGCGGAGAAGCAGCGTGGCTTCCACCGAGCTGCTTCAGCTGGAGCATGCGGCTCCTGCTAGCTACCCCGTGGATGCTATCACGGAGTCTCAACATTGCCACCTTATGGCGGAATGGCAGAACTTCAAAGTCAAGGCGGCTGTTGGCTCTGTTTTACCTCCTGAACCCGGCGCAACCTACCACTGCCGGCCGATTCCAGAAGGATATGCTAGGGTGATGGTGGATGAAATAACGGAGGGATTTGAGGAGCTCCAGCTTGACCACCCTACCGGTGAAGGGGAGACTCGGCTGGGTTCTGCTCTGAAGACTCCATGCCTATGGCGGAAGGAGCTCATCAAGCTTCCGAACTGGACGGCTCCGGCGAGTAAGGGCACTCCGCCTCCTCCTCCGCCTCCTCCTCCGGCGAGTGATCAGGGCACTCAGCCTCCTTCTCCGGCGCGTGGCGGCACTCCGCCTCCTTCTCCGCCAGCGCCGGCGCGCCAGAGCAGCCAGCCTCCTCCTTCTCCGCCTCGTCAGCAAGGGCGGAAGAGACCCGCCGCCGCTGCGGCTGCTCCGGCGCGTCGTAGTCCTTCTCCTCCGCCTCGTAAGCAAGGAAAGAAGACAGCCGCAGCCGCTCCGTCTGCTCTGCCGGCGTCTAGCAGTACAGCTGCCAGAGGCGGGAGGCAATACAGATTCGGTCCTTCTCTGAAGACTCCAGAGAAGTTACCATACGAGAGGACCGAGGAGGAGAACGCGAAGATCGTGCGAGCCGAAGTGAAGAACTTCTTTGAAGGGGTGAAAGCAAAGAAACATCCACCTCCGGAGGAGAAGGTAGATCCGGTGAAAGCAAAGCGCACTCTGGCTGCCCTGACAAAACCACCAAAGTCTCCGCCGAGAGGCAACTATGAGCGCATTCTTGCAAAGACATATGCCGAAGCGGAGCGGTCGGGAAGTACTGTCAGTGATAAAAGGTTAAAAGAACGACGAGCTGGGAAAAAAATTGCCCAGCTCGGCGAACAAGCGAACCAATCGTGCCCCCCGCTCAAGGTGTCAAAAGACATCGTCGCTAATGATCCGAGTATGGTGCCCGGTTATAGCAATCTTGGAGATTACCTGCCCGACGATGTACATTATGAAATCATGGAGGTGGACGAACACAAATACCATTACGGGAAGCCTCTCGTCAAAGATGAAAGATCTCTAAGCACGATGATGCGAAGACTACATGATTGGTACATGAAAACCTGCAGAGAGTCTGATGGGATGGATACTTTGACGCTGAGAGTTAAACCGGAGCATGACCTCGTTGGAATTGATCTGCTGAATGTTCCATTTGAGGATTTCTTCCAGTTTTACAATCAAAAGGCCCTCGATAAAACAACGATCACTTGCTACTGTCTGTAAGTAGTACTACTTCTGTCATTAAGTCTCTCTATATAGGTCAGCTCTTTCATTGCATGTATTTATACTTATCCTCACTATATTATGCAGATTGAAGATCGCCGAATTGAAGAAAAGACAAATCGGTGATATTGGGTTCATTAACACAAATCTCATAGATGCATATACGGTTGAAAAACATCCCAAAGAAGCCGAGGCCAACTTGCTACAATCGTTGGTATTAAATCAAAACAAAGATATAATACTCTTTCCTTACAACTTCAAGTGAGTGTTACTGTCTTGTGCATATTCGGTTTCCCTTATTAGTCCAGGTTATGGTAATGTAATTGATGACTTATGCATGCATGCGCAGCTTCCACTATATTCTCCTAGAGATTAAGCTTGAGCAGGGAGTAGTAACCGTCTTAGACTCGAGACGAAAAGATCCCCAGGACTATGCGAACATGACTCAAATGCTCGAGAAGTAAGTTAAATCGATCATTATCCACCATATCAGCAACTTTGTTCATTTCCTGATATCAAGTAATTGTTTTCTTTGTCTGGCAGGGTTTGGAGAAAATTCACCTCAAAAGCTCCGGGACTGCCGAAGAAGCTGCAATTTAATCACCCGAAAGTAAGTACTATAGTAGCATGTTCCGCGCATCTCCTAGTGATTCAAGCGCTAGTTTCATCAATACCATTTAGCATGCTTGCTTATCAGTTTGATTGACCTCTATTTCTTGTAAAGTGGTTGTGGCAGGAACCCGGGAATAATTACTGTGGATACTACGTTTGCGAGTCCATCCGCTACACGACCTGTGAGCGGGGCTACACTGAAGAACAATATGAAGTGCGTAAGCAATAATATTCACAATTTTATTTTATTACCATCATTTGTGTTGAGTTTCATTTATTCATATATATATGTATTGACCCCCTTCTTCAAATTAGATGTTTCGGAAGCGGGATGAACTCCTAGCACCAGATCGTATGCGAGGAATTCAAGAGGAATTGGCGGCATTCTTCCTTGACCACGTGATCGCTGAAAACGGAGAATACTATGTGGACCCTGTGTTCCTACAATTTAATTAGGAGATTGTATTGTAAGAGATAATTATTGTATATATGTAGCCGGTAGTGTCGGATAGATATACGAGAACTTGTTGTTCGACCAATATCTCGGAGAAGGAGAGGTGGTCGATATCACTTCTCTCTGTATGCATATGTTCATGACGATCTTCTGTTTCCTTCATTTGATTACTAGCTAGCGTGTCTACTCCTCTCCATACGTATATAGTACGTAGCGTCGACCAAGCACGGAGATAAGAGAGGACACTTCTCTCTATTAATTAGCTAGCTAACACAATATATGAAACACCTAAATTAACCCCCCAAAACCCCTAAACCACCCCCTTTCAAAAAAAACAAAAACCTCTGCTCCTGCCAGCTGCTGACGCGTGGATGCCTATTGGTCCCGGTTGGTGACACCAACCGGGACAAAAGGCCCTGCCTATTGGTCCCGGTTGGTGGCACCAACCGGGACCAAAGGCCCTCCTGCCTGGGCTCCCCGCACCGGCCACGTGGACGGCCTTTAGTCCCGGTTCGTGTAAGAACCGGGACTAAAGGGCTAGGGCATTAGTAACGACCCTTTAGTCCCGGTTCCAGAACCAGGACTAAAGGCCCTTATGAACCGGGGTAAAAGCCGCTTTTCCTACTAGTGTATAACTATCCCTCAACATGCAACAAAGAGTCACTCCAAAGTCACTAATAGTGGAGAACAAACAAAGGGATTATGGTAGGGTACGAAGCCACCTCAAAGTTATCCTTTTTGATCGATCTATTCAAGAGTCCGTAGTAAAATAACACGAAGCTATTCTTTCCATTCGATCTATCATAGAGTTCGTACTAGAATAACACCTTAAGACACAAATCAACCAAAACCCTAATGTCACCTAGATACTCCAATGTCACCTCAAGTATCCGTGGGTATGATTATACGATATGCATCACACAATCTCAGATTCATCTATTCAAACAAACACAAAGTACTTCAAAGAGTGCCCCAAAGTTTCTACCGGAGAGTCAAGACGAAAACGTGTGCCAACCCCTATGCATAAGTTCACGAGGTCACGGAACCCGCAAGTTGATCACCAAAACATACATGAAGTAGATCACGTGAATATCCCATTGTCACCACAGATAAGCACATGCAAGACATACATCAAGTGTTCTCAAATCCTTAAAGACTCAATCCGATAAGATAACTTCAAAGGGAAAACTCAATCCATTACAAGAGAGTAGATGGGGAGAAACATCATAAGATCCAACTATAATAGCAAAGCTCGCGGTACATCAAGATCATGCCAAATCAAGAACACGAGAGAGAGAGATCAAACACATAGCTACTGGTACATACCCTCAGCCCCGAGGGTGAACTACTCCCTCCTCGTCATGGAGAGCGTCGGGATGATGAAGATGGCCACCGGTGAGGGACGCCTCCTCCGGCAGGGTGCCGGAACGGGGTCCCGATTGGTTTTTGGTGGCTACAGAGGCTTGCGACGGCGGAACTCCCAATCTAGGTTTCTTTCTGGAAGTTTTGTTATATATAAGAGGTATTGGCGTCGGGAACAAGTCAGGGGGGTCTCCGGGCTGTCCACGAGGTAGGGAAGCGCGCCCAGGGGTGTGGGTGCGCCCCCGCCCTCGTGGGCAGCCCGGGACTCTTCTGGCCCAACTCTTTTATTCCATGGCCTTCTTTTGGTCCATAAATAAGTTCCGTGAAGTTTCAGGTCAATTGGGCTCAGTTTGGTTTTCCTTTTCTGCGATACTCAAAAACAAGGAAAAAACAGAAACAGCACTGGGCTCTAGGTTAAGGTTAGTCCCAAAAATCGTATAAAATAGCATATAAATGCATATAAAACATCCTAGAAGGATAATATAATAGCATGGAACAATAAAAAATTATAGATACGTTGGAGACGTATCAAGGGTCACCTAAGCAGCAAAATTTGCAATGAATAAAGCACTAGAACAAAATCTAATTAGACCATTGGAGGAGTCACATACCGAAGAACAATCCCCCAAAGCAGTTTTGTGTATCGAGCTTTGAGCAAGGAGATCGAAAATCGCGGCAAAACGAGCTAGAACACGAGTTTGAGCTGTGTGGTGTTTTTTTTCTGGAGGAAGACGAAGTGTGTGGGTGCAGGAATAAGTGGAGGGGGGCCACGTGGGGCACACGAGACAGGGGGCGCGCCCAGGGGGTGGGCGCGCCCTGGACCCTCGTGACCAGGTGGTGGCTCCCCTTGGTGTGTTCTCAGTTCCAGATATTCTCAAATATTCTAGAAAAAAAGCATATTTCGTTTTCAGGGCATTTGGAGAAATTTTATTTTCAGGGTATTTTTTTATTGCTTGGATAATTCAGAAAACAGACAGAAAATACTATTTTTGCTTTATTTAATCTAAATAACAGAAAGTAAAAGGAGGGTACAGAAGGTTGTGCTTTCTAACTTCATCCATCTCATGCTCATCAAAAGGAATCCACTAACAAGGTTGATCAAGTCTTGTTAACAAACTCATTCCGAATCTTATGGAATCGGAGAATTTTCATATAGCACTAGGTTACCTCAACGGGTATATGCACATCCCCAACAGTAAGAATATCCTATTTCTTCTTGACAGTAGGAAGAGGAAATTCAAAACCTTCAATAGTAATAGCGGAAATTTTTCCAATAGAATTGATACTGTGGACTTGAGGTTGTTCCCTCAGAAAGTGTACCGTATGCTCCTTACCATTAACATGAAAAGTGACATTGCCTTTGTTGCAATGAATAACAGCCCCTGTAGTATTCAAAAATGGTCTACCAAGGATAATTGACATACCATCGTCCTCGGGAATATCAAGAATAACAAAATCCGTTAAAATAGTAACATTTGCAACCACAACAGGCACATCCTCACAAATACCGACAGGTATAGCAGTTGATTTATCGACCATTTGCAAAGATATTTCAGTAGGTGTCAACTTATTCAAATCAAGTCTACGATATAAAGAGAGAGGCATAACAGTAACACCGGCTCCAAGATCACATAAAGCAGTTCTAACATAGTTTCTTTTAATGGAGCATGGTATAGTAGGTACTCTTGGATCTCCAAGTTTCTTTGGTATTCCACCCTTAAAAGTATAATTAGCAAGCATGGTGGAAATTTCAGCTTCTGGTATCTTTCTTTTAATTGTAACAATTTCTTTCATATACTTAGCATAAGGATTCATTTTAAGCATGTTACTCAAACACATACGCAAAAAGATAGGTCTAATCATTTCAGCAAAGCGCTCAAAATCCTCATCATCCTTTTTCTTGGATGGTTTAGGAGGAAAAGGCATGGGCTTCTGAACCCATGGTTCTCTTTCTTTACCGTGCTTCCTAGCAATGAAGTCTCTCTTATCATAACATTGATTCTTTGATTGTAGGTTATCAAGATCAACAGCAGGTTCAATCTCTACATCATTGTTATTGCTAGGTTGAGCATCATCATGAACATCATTATTAACATTATCACTAGGCTCATGTTCATTACCAGATTGTGTTTCAGCATCAGAAATAGAAATATCATTGGGATTCTCAGGTGTGTCAACAATAGGTTCACTAGAAGCATGCAATGTCCTATCATTTTTCTTTCTCTTCCTCTTAGAAGGACTAGGTGCATCAACATTAGTTCTCTGAGAATCTTTCTAAATTCTCTTAGGGTGGCCCTCAGGATACAAAGGTTCCTGAGTCATTCTACCCCCTCTAGTCACAACTCTAATAGCATTATCATTTTTCTTATTATTTAATTCATTGAGCAAATCATTTTCAGCTTTAAGCACTTGTTCTACTTGAGTGCTAACCATAGAAGCATGTTTACTAATAAGTGTAAGTTCACCTTTAAATCTAGACATATAATCACTCAAGTGTTCAATCATATAAGCATTTCATTTCAATTGTCTACCAACATAAGCATTGAAGTTTTCTTGTTTAACAATAAAATTATCAAACTCATCTAAGCATTGGCTAGCAGACTTATAACGAGGAATATCACCTTCATCAAATCTATAGAGAGAATTTACCTTTACTACCCGTGTCATGTTATCAAGACCATGTATTTCTTCAATAGGTGGTAAATTATTAAAATCATCAGCTTTAATACCCTTTTCTTTCATAGATTTCTTTGCCTCTTGCATATCTTCAGGACTAAGAAATAGAATACCCCTTTTCTTCGGAGTTGGCTTAGGAGTTGGTTCAGGAAGTGTCCAATTATTTTCATTAGTCAACATATTATTCAATAGCAATTCAGCTTGATCAACAGTTCTTTCCCTGAAAACACAACCAGCACAACTATCCAGGTGGTCTCTGGAAGCATCGGTTAGTCCATTATAAAAGATATCAAGTATTTCATTTTTCTTGAGAGGATGATCAGGCAAAGCATTAAGTAATTGGAGAAACCTCCCCCAAGCTTGTGGGAGACTCTCTTCTTCAATTTGCACAAAATTATATATTTCCCTTAAAGCAGCTTGTTTCTTATGAGCGGGGAAATATTTAGCAGAGAAGTAATAAATCATATCCTGGGGACTACGCACGCAACCAGGATAAAGAGAATTAAACCATGTTTTAGCATCACAATTTAATGAGAACGGAAATAACTTAAGGATATATTAGTATTGAGTTTTCTCTTCATTAGTGAATAGGGTGGCTATATCATTTAATTTAGTAAGATGTGCCACAACAGTTTCAGATTCATAGCCATAAAAAGGATCAGATTCAACCAGAGTAATTATCTCAGGGTCGACAGAGAAATCATAATCCTTATCGGAAATATAGATAGGTGAAGTAGCAAAAGCAGGGTCATATTTCATTCTAGTATTCAAAGATTTTTCTTTCAGCTTAGCTAATAATTTCTTAAGATCGTATCTATCATTGCAAGCAAGAAAATCTCTAGCAGTTTCTTCATCCATAACTTAACCCTCAGGCACAACAGGCAATTCATATCTAGGAGGAGAATCTTCATCATCACTTTCATCAATATTATCAGTTTCAATAATTTCATTCTCTCTAGCCCTAGCAAGTTGTTCATCAAGAAATTCACCTAATGGCACAGTAGTATCAAGCATAGAAGTAGTTTCATCATAAGTATCATGCATAGTAGAAGTGGCATCATGAATAACATGCGACATATCAGAATTAATAGCGGAGGCAGGTTTAGGCGTCACAAATATACTCAAAACAGAAGGTGAATCAAGTGCAGAGCTAGATGGCAATTCCTTACCTCCCCTCGTAGTTGAGGGATAAATATTGGTTTTCTCATCTTTCAAGTTCCTCATAGTGATCAGCAGATATAAATCCCAAGTGACTCAAAGAATAGAGCTATGCTCCCCAGCAACAGCGCCAGAAAATAGTCTTGATAACCCACAAGTATAGGGGATCGCAACAGTTTTCGAGGGTAGAGTATCAACCCAAATTTATTGATTCGACACAAGGGGAGCCAAAGAATATTCTCAGGTATTAGCAGTTGAGTTGTCAATTCAACCACACCTGGATAACTTAATATCTGCAGCAAAGTATTTAGTAGCAAAGTAGTATGGAAGTAACGGTAACGGTGGCAAAAGTAACAGTAGCAGTTTTGTAGTAATTGTAACAGTGGCACCGGAAAAGTAACTAAGCAAAGATAAATATGAGAAAAGCTCGTACGCATTGGATCAGTGATGGAGAATTATGTCAGATGCGATTCCTCATGCAATAGTTATAACATAGGGTGACACAGAACTAGCTCCAGTTCATCAATGTAATGTAGGCATGTATTCCGAATATAGTCGTGCGTGCTTATGGAAAAGAACTTGCACGACATCTTTTGTCCTACCCTCCCATGACAGCGGGGACCTATTGGAAACTAAAGGATATTAAGGCCTCCTTTTAATAGTGTACCGGACCAAAGCATTAACACTTAGTGAATACATGAACTCCTCAAACTACGGTCATCACCGGTAAGTATCCCGATTATTGTCACTTCGGGAACGGATCATAACATAATAAGTGACTATAGATTTGCAAGATAGGATCAAGAACTCACATATATTCATGAAAACATAATAGGTTCAGATCTGAAATCATGGCACTTGGGCCCTAGTGACAAGCATTAAGCATAGCAAAGTCATAGCAACATCAATCTCAAAACATAGTGGATACTAGGGATCAAACCCTAACAAAACTAACTCGATTACATGGTAAATCTCATCCAACCCATCACCATCCAGCAAGCCTACGATGGAATTACTCACGCACGGCGGTGAGCATCATGAAATTGGTGATGGAGGATGGTTGATGATGACGATGGCGATGGATTCCCCTCTCCGGAGCCCCGAACGGACTCCAGATCAGCCCTCCCGAGAGATATTTGGGCTTGGCGGCGGCTCCGTATCGTAAAACGGGATGAATCCTTCTCTCTGATTTTTTCTCCCCGAACATGAATATATAGAGTTGGAGTTGAGGTCGGTGGAGCACCAGGGGGCCCACGAGGCTGGGGAGCGCGCCCAGGGGGTAGGCACGCCCCCACCCTCGTGGACAGGGTGTGGGCCCCTGGTCTTGATTCTTTTGCCAGTATTTTTTATTAATTCCAAAAATATTCTCCATGAAGTTTCAGGTCATTCCGAGAACTTTTATTTCTGCGCAAAAATAACACCATGGCAATTCTGCTGAAAACAGCGTCAGTCCGGGTTAGTTCCATTCAAATCATGCAAGTTAGAGTCCAAAACAAGGGTAAAAGTGTTTGGAAAAGTAGATACGATGGAGATGCATCATTGCACTCTAACTGAACCCATACGAGGCATTGCGCTCTAACTGAACCTGAGCGAGTGCACTGCAGGCTACGCGTTACTGAACCCAAGCGATCGATCGATGGCTGTTAACTGAACCCAATCGAGCGATTCCTTCGCTACTGCTGCTAACTAAAGCCGGTCGATGCTGCCTCTGGATGAACAGTGAGTGTTGTTGGGGGGTTTGGATGAACAGTTCCTAGTGGGGGTTGGATGAACAGGAACTCTTGGTAGTAGAGGCCGTTGCTGCTGGATGAACAGTACCCCGATCGATCGAGCCGGTGGATGAACAGGACCCCGTGGAGGGCTAGATGAACAGGACTCTGTGGAGGTCTGGTTGAACAGGAGCCGGTGGAGGGCTGGTTGAACAGTAGCCAGTGGAGGGCTGGATGAATAGTAGCCCGTGGAGGGGTGGTTGAACAGGACCCCGTGGAGAGGGCTGGTTGAACAGTAGCTGGTGGAGGAGAGCGCGGTGGAGGCTGGATGAACAGGAGCCCTGGATGAACAGTCGTAGGTGGAGGCTGGAGGAGGTCGACGGTGGATGAACAGTAGCCCGTGGAGGCTGGAGGACACTACTAGGGAAAAGCCTAGCAGCAGCGCAAGTTTTAGGCCTATCAGTAGCGCGGGCAGGAGCGCTACTGGTATGGCGCTACAGCTAAAGGTTAGCAGTAGCTTGCATTAACACACGCTACTGCTATATCGACTTAGTAGTATCGCTTTCTCAGAAGAGCGCTACTGGTAATTACTAGTAGCGCTTCTCCCTGACCGCGCTACTACTATTATTTCGTATCTTATTTCTTTTTTATTTCATGTTGTATTCATACACCTTTATACAAGTTTTCATACAACAGGAATTTAGAGATTGTTTTTACATCATAATGAGTTATTACATCATGGGGTGAAAGAACCGTGGACTAGTTTCAAGTGGATGGACATCCACTTGAAACTAATCAACGGTTCTTTCACCCAATGATATAATAAATATCATCATCATCATCATATCATTAACAACTTATCATCATAATACATCATTGTCATATAACACCTCCTCATGATCATCGTTTTCATCAATGAGACATCACATAACAAATTGGTCACTAGTCATAATCACAACTACTCCTCATCATCAACTCAAACACATTGTACCACATAATAAACATATTGTACCTCATGGGACCTACTACATTCTCTTAGGACCTACTATATTCTCTAAGGTAAAATAGCAAAAAACAAGATAGCCCCTGACTCTCCATTATGGAGAATGGAGATTATCCTGTCTCCAATTCTTGCCTTTCGCTTAATGTTATTTCTAAGAAACTCCTTACGAATGTCCAAACATTTTTTCCATTCTTTGATTAGGATGTGTTCACCGGTTTTAGAAATCCGATATGCATAGGTGAGATCCGTAAGATGACCTGGCTGTATGTTCAGAACTTCAAGGCGACCATTCTGATACATCAGATGAGGCACACAATCCATCGGGATTTTCTGTTGAAAAACATAGTAATAACTTCGTAGTTAGCAATGATGTATTAGTTTTAGAAGTATGCAAAAGATGCACGGATGTTGTAATAGTAGAACATCTTACAAGGGTATCTCCATAGAAGTTATCGTGGTTCAACACATGGACTAGTGGCACGTATTCACCATAATTTGGAGGAGTTCGATAATAGGTATTGTAATTCTCTAGATAAGTACAAAATGCGATCAGATGATTTTTCTCCTTATAAGTTAATTCGGAGCCATCGGTGTAGTGGGTTTTGTCTACCATCTTCCGCACATTCTTTGAAGAATGAAAATAAGCTGTCAACTATTTTGAAATAAACAATATAAATTAGTTAATAACTATGTTTGAGAAACTCACATAGCGGTAGAATCGGAAGCGTATCCACAAGGACCCAAATGTCCATATTGTCTTGCTCGATGTCAGGATCACCAAAATCCATGGTGATAATCATACCCTCATAAAAAACATACATTTTGCAAAGTGCTTCCCAATTTTGGCAACCAAAATGGGTTACGCTCTGAGAATTGTATGGATTTACTTCAAAATCCATATCATGATGGGTCCTTAGGTGTATTTTCTTTGTTTCAAATTTTCATGGTCTTCAAAACCCATCCTCTCCAAGACATAGCGTCTTGCATGGCATGGGATAAGCTAGTCGAATTGTAAAAGATGAAAATTAGACGTTGAAGTCGTGCTTAATTATGAAAAAAACACTTGTCGTCGTTGCGTACCATTTCAACATCGAAGGTCTCCTCGAGCTTAATGCTGAAGCGCCGATCTTCATTCAGGTGAGGGCACCTGTCGCACAGACCTCGATCGTCGTGGCACCAGCTACACTCCCCCGGCAGACTTTCGTCGTCTGAGTACGACATTTCCTACGTTCATAATTCAAAGATTAAACTTGTACAATTAAATATATGTACTAAGAAACCAAAATTAGATCATTATTTTTCGAGAACATCCAGGCCACTCGATATTTCCTACATATTCTAGCACAAGTCATGCCAGAATTCACAGAAAAATCTGGCATGACCTTTGCTAAAAAAGGACATATCGAGCGCCTGAAATTTGCCGGAACGGAAATTAATCAACACTCCGGCAAAACATAGGCCACTCGGTGGTGTAACCTAAACATGACCGGCCACTTGGGCAACCACATATCCTATAGCAACACAAGATATACATGTTTTTATCTACATCATATATATCTTATAGGACTCATACTGACATGGAGATTTGGCCGGTCTCACCTCGAGGTCGGAGGGGGTCGGTGACGGGGACGACGGCGGGGATGATCGAGGGGCACCTTGATTTCTGCAAAAGCAAAAACCCTATAAGTTATCACTAATACATCCCGAATAATTGCTTAAACTAAAAAAATAACAACAAATATGACATGTTCAACTAGTTCTATTAATTCAACTAGTTCTTACCAGATATAAACTTACTATAAATAAAAAAACTAGTTCTTTCTAAAAATAAAGTAGTTCAACTAGTTATATTAATTTTCTTACTAACAATATATTAGTCCTATTAATTCAACTAGTTCAACTAGTTTATTAATTTACTTACTAAACTAGTTCAACTAAAACTAAACTAGTTCAACTAGTTTATTAATTTACTTACTAATTATTTTAAACACTTACTAAAAACAGTAAAAAACTACATTATACAATAGTAAAATACATCCACTATTAACCATACTGCCCTAGTTAACTAGTACCATCACTACTACTAATTAACATCTACTACTACTAAAAAACATCTACAAACTAAGCAGAGAGAGAGTGGGTGGGGGAGGAGGGCTTACAGAGAGGGGAGAGACGGTGGCGGGGAGGTGCTCGTGACGGAGAGGTAGGGGCGGAGAGGGCGGGCTCGGGATCGGGAGGCGGCAGTCCTGGGCGGGCTCGGGCGGCGGCGGTGAGGTCGAGGGCGGCGACGGTGAGGTTGAGGGCGGCGATGGTGAGGTCGAGAGCGGCGGCGGGCGGCGACGATGAGGTTGTTGGCGGCCTCGGGCAGCGACGGTGAGGGCAGGCTCGGGCTCGGGCGGCGGCGACAGAGGAGTTAGGGGAACATCGGGGAGAGAGGGGGAAGCAGGACTTAGTGAAATTTTGAGGCCGCAGGTGGTTAAGTCGAACTACCAGTAGCGCACTTTAGGAAACGCGCTATAGCTAATTTAGCTATAGCGCGTTTTAGAGAAAAACGCTACTGCTAAGTCTAAGCACGCATCAAAAATATACATTGGTCATCATTGATCTTTTTGTGCAGAATCTAAATAGTCAACATGAATCCTCACAATACCTGTATAGGTACAGGCAGGATTCATATTGTAGCCACAAATCCTAGACATATAGTTCAATGAAGACCAAGTGCTCGAGATAGTTTGAGAAGTAACATATTTAAGGTGGTAAACACCTTGTTCGCTTAGCAGTATGGGACTAAACATAATTAGATGCAATACTTAGCAGCAGCGAGTTTTGAAGAAAAACGCTGCTACTAAGTACTTTAACAGTAGCGCGTCCAGGGAAGGGCGCTACTACTATATCTAGCCTGGAGGCAACGCCGTGGCAATTATAGTAGTAGCGCTTGTTTCACCTAGAACGCTACTGCTACCGGGTTATTAGTAGCGCGGTTTCCTCAAGCACGCTACTGCTAATTAGCAATAGCGTTTGTTTTTAAACCGCGCTGCTGCTAAGATTCTGTGTATAAGGTTTTCCCTAGTAGTGGGAGGCCGATGGTGGAGATGAACAGTATCCCGTGGAGTCCCGTTTTGCGGTACGCCACACCCCTCCCGATGAACAGGACCCCCGTTTCGACCGTAGCGCTCCAACACAAGTCCGTTTCCTCCGTTTTGCGGTACGCCACACCCCTCCCGATCAAAAGGACCCCGTTTCAACCGTAGGAGGTCCGTTTACTCCATTTTGCGGTACGCCAGACCCCTCCCGATGAACAGGATCCCGTTTCCACCGTGGCCGGTCGAACACAAGGCCGGTTCCTCCGTTCTGCGGTACGCCAGGCCTCGTTTCCATCACACGTTCCGTCCAAGCCGGTTGGCTCCCGATGAACAGCACACATTCTGTTGCCTCCCGATGAACACGACGCATTCCGTTGCCTCCCCATGAACACGACGACGACACAGTTTCTCCGTTCTGACCCAGCCACAGCCATGTACACGAGCCCTGGCCGTACGTATGCATGAGTAGGCGTTCGAGACCCCGCCCGTACCGCTGTACGTACATGTACATGCTACGTGCGCGCCTCTACTACCACACATGCCCTTCCTTACACGGCCACGGTTCATCGCTGCAGCCTG
This sequence comes from Triticum aestivum, assembly GCF_018294505.1. NCBI lineage: Eukaryota > Viridiplantae > Streptophyta > Magnoliopsida > Poales > Poaceae > Triticum > Triticum aestivum. Next base: position 100,561,107 of record NC_057802.1, read on the forward strand.
CAGATAGACCGATCGACCAGTATGTACTTACACGTTCGCGACCAGAATGACAACGCTAAGTACGCTTCGACCGGGTGGGTCCCAACCGTCAGGCACTTCCTTGTGTGCGAAGATGTAGCTAGTGGGTCACAGCAGTCAGGGGGGCGAATCATTTTTTTTCCCGTAATATGGACGCACTTCCTTGCGTGCGAAGATGTAGATGGTGGGTCCCAACAGTCATTGGGGGAACATTTTTTGTGAAATACGGTGGCTCGTCCGGTGGGTCCCCATTGTCGGGTGGAGGAATCATTATTTTCCGCAAAATAAGGAGGCACTTCCTTGCTGCGGCCGTGGACCCAGCTGTCAGCCTCTCCACGTACAGTACTCTTATGATGGAAGTCATTCCTTGACCACGTTGACCACGCCGCACCGAGACCACCAGGGCGGTGGACGACGGCGAGGCCTAGGAAGGGGACGACGCAGAGCCGGGGATGACGCGGCAGTGGATTCCCACGCGGAGGGGAGTAGGAGGGTTCACTGGTCCGGCTTTGGTGTGAGGCTGCCGTTGCCGGAGAATAACAGGGGGTGTGGGTGAGTAGAGGGATGGCCTGGCCAGCGGTGGGAGTAGTAGGGGGCGGTGAGGCCTCCGAGGCAGCACAGCCGGCCACGGGAGGCAGGAGCAGGTGGCACGACCGGCGCTGCTTTGGGCGGCCGGAGCGAGAAGACTAGAGGTTGAAGAAGCACTACGGCCGTTGGATGGACATCGTACGGTCACTAGAGCTAGAATCGTTCATATTGACTAAGTTGACAAAGCCCTCCGTCCCCGTCACCTTAGTAGGCCCACAAGTCAGTCTCCCACAATGGTGGGTCCCAGCTAGCAGTGGGAGTATTCATTTTTTTGTGCATAATAAGGAGGCACTTCCTTGTGTGCGAAGATATAGCTGGTGGGTCCGAGCTGACAGTGGGGGGGGGGACATTTTTTTCAAGAAATACAGAGGCCCTTCTGATGGGTCCCAGCTGTCAGGTGGAGGAATCATTATTTTGCGCGTAATAAGGAGGCATTTCCTTGTGTGGACCCCTACTGTCAGCCTCTTCCGATGGCTGTTGTTTGTAGACCATGTTGACCTCGCCGCGCCGAGAGCACAAACGCGGTGGACGAGGGCGAGGCCCAGGAATGGAACGACCCGGAGCCGACGAAGCCACCGCAGCGGATGCCCACGATGAGGGGTGTACGAGCGCTGACTGGTCGGCTGCGGGGTGAGGCTGAAGTCGCTAGAAAATAACAAGATGTGCGGGTGTGTAGAGGGATGGCCTGGTGGCAACAAAGCCTGCCACGGGAGGAGGGAGCAGGCTTTGTTTCCACCAGGCCATCCCGGAGCTGGTTTGGGCGGCTCGAGCAGGAAGATCAGAGATTGAAGAAGCACGGCGGCCGTTGGATGGACATCCAACAGTCACCTCTTTGTGTTGACTAAGTTGACAAAGCCTTGCGTACGCGTCAAAAAAATTTAGGACAGCGTCATCGTCAACCTAGTAGGCCCAAAAGTCAGCCTCCAAATCCGTGGAAAACAACATACAACCCATTAGCCATTATTTTCAATAATTTACAGCCCATTTGCTAATTCTTAAGGATATTTGAAGCCCATATTCTTTTTAGTAGCATTACACACCATATATTCTGGGCACTGCTAAAAAATTCAACGAAAATTTTCCTATTTCGGTGGGGTCCGAACTCTTTTAATCACGAAATTTCGAGACGCATTGAAAATTATTTTTAAAATATTATATCAAAATAAAATTCAAAAAACAATTCTCCGCAAAAAATGAATGAAATTTAAAATCTTAACTAGCAAGATGCCCGTGCGTTGCACGGAACTTGAAGATGCATTTGTATGAGTAGTTTATTTTGTGGGAGAAAAGACGATATTTTAATGTAATTGCCAGTTGGCTTTGGTTTTTATAGGAGTAGAGAGTAGAGAAATGCAGAAAAATTGATATTTTAATGTAATTGCCAGTTGGCCTTAGTTTAAAAATTTACAACCCATTTCTTACAACTTATAGTCCATTTTCTAGGGAAGCAAATTTCTTACTACTTTACATCCCTCCCTCCTTGTCTTGAAAGATTTGCGGCCCAGCAGGGCTGAGAAAAGCATGCAGGCCTCGGTTTTGGTGTTCTCCAAAAAAGAACTGGGCTAGCCATTTTCAGAAAGAAAAAAGGTATCAACTGGGCTCATCATGTGCTTAAATAAAAGCGTAAGCGTGGGCTTGACGGGCCACAGCCCCCGCACAACGCTTAGTTGAGCTCTAAAACTAAAAAAACTGGGCGAGCTGCTGGGTCCCTGGTGTTATCCGCTCGTTGTGTAATTTTAACAAATCCGCTGGTGTGAGATGAGACGCCGATGACTTGTCCTGGCAACATGCCGCCGTTGGTGGACTCCGCGTCCCCCTTGCTGAAGTCGACCGCGTCCTCGTCCTCATCCTCGTCCTCGTCGTCGGCGCCACCCTCAAGGTTGTAGTACTCGTAGTAGTGGCTGTGCCAGAGCTCGCGTTGGTACTCCACCGCCAATTCCTCGACGGACAAACTCTTCTCTACCTCGACCTCGGCCACACGCAACTCCTCCTCCCGGTGCTCCTCGATCTCCGCCGCCTCCTGCATCTCCAGCTCCCGCTCGACGACCTCATGAGGAAGCAGGTGCTCCATGGCCACCACCGCCTTTTCAGACGTGGGTTACATGCTGGAGTCCGAGGTGGCCTGGAATATCTTGGCGTGTGCATCCTCGATCTAGGCGTGGATAGCCTTGACTCGGGTCAGGGCGACATCGGCAGCACGGACGTCAGCGCGAGTGCTCTCGGTGTTTGCAGTCGCTGTCGCAGCAGCAGCTGCAGCCGTCTCGGCTATCGCGGCTGCCCTATCGGCTGTCGCAGACGCCCTCTCGGCGGAAGCGGCCATGCTCAATGTGGATGCGGCGGCACTCTCGGCGTAGGCCGCCACGCTCTCGGCGCAGGCGGTGGCGCTCGGGGCGGGGGGGGGGGGGGGGGACGCAGCCATCGTACGGGCCTTCACGAAGCGTTTCCACGGCCTCATCTTTGCAAGAAGGGGGTGCAGGAATGGGGATTGGGATTCGTGGATTCGGGGGTTGCCGGCACTGGAGCAGACGAGCCGGTGAAGCTTAAGGAGGGAGACTTAAATAGACCCAGATATTTTCATCACAAACGGTTCCTAGAAAACAACTGTGTGTGATGTTGTACATATTTTTTATTAGCTGTGGAAGACAAATTTGGAGTAAAGTGGCAACGCATGGTGTTTTCAATGAACGAGAAATTTTGTAGTACTAATACAACTATCATGTCAAATTTTGGAAAATTTCAAGGGTCATTTGAGCTTTTAAGACATTTAAGTGATTTTCTAGCAGTGAGGAATTAGGAGGAAGTATTTTTTTGGCTTGTAATAACGAGGCACCTGCTTGCATAATGCAATAACCCTGGTGGGTCCCTACTGTTAGCCTCTCCATTTACAGTCATCTCCTGATTCCTCTTGGTTGTTGACCATGTTAACTACGCCAGACGGAGGCGGGCACAGCGAGCGAACCAAGGCGAAGAACGACGGTGAGGCCTCGGACGAGAAGGAACAGCAGTCGTGGAAGATGCGGCAGTGTAGTGGCAAGTGGAAGGGAGTACAAGGGCAAACAGCATGCAACTCAAGCATATGAACCATACAAAAAGCCCAAGGATTAATTGTTCATCAAATATTTAGACAAAACCCAGATTGAACATGACAGTAACATCTAACCCAACCACTCTTTTTCGCAGTCACAAACAAACGGATCGGTTTGATCCATAAAATCAACATCCTGTGGATAAAAATTTATCCGGCGAAACTTCTTTTTTTATCTTCAACGTGTCCGTCCGTGATAAATCTCTTGCGGTAAAACTTAATCCTCAGCGACAATAGTAACCTCCCATTCAACAGGAAGAATGTGACAAAGCTTCTGTTTGCCTGGTTGGATGCATATCCTTCCATCGTTATTGTCCTCAAACGAATGTCATGAGAACTGAGAAAATCCTGGTGCTTATTACGCCACCCATTGGTTATACGTTTTTGTCCATGTGCTTGCAGTACCTAAGTAGACATGAAGATTTGAAAACAGTTAAGGTCTGAAAAAAGAGTATGTCGAAAGAGCAATAGCTGAACGGTTAATTCTAGTACAATATATATAGTCTTTCAAGGTGCATGAAATCATCACCTCCATATATAAATTCTCCAGAGACCGAAAGCATCGCAGCAAGCCAATAATTATGTTCAGATCATAACTATACATTCCGATATATAAGATCTTGATAGAATCCAACAACATTGATAGGCTATCCATGGACGAACTCTTCATTGAGCATATAACATAATATTAGTACCCAAAGTGTACTCCAAGATGATATAAAACTTATGCACACAAATGAAAAATGCAGCTTATGATTACAAATGTGTAGATGATAATATATGGTACCTGAAAAAATGAGGAGCCAAACACCAACTTCTTGTGATCATTAAACAGATCACGAATTACACCCAAGGTCTCTAGTTTGGGCGCAGTGACGACAGTTATTTGCGAAGGTTTATAACAATTATCAAGGAGCAACCATTCAACTGAAGGGGCATCTTCGATGATGAGCTGCTGTCCTTCAAAAAAAAATTCCAATGCTTTTGAGGTGAGGTGACTTTATTTGGAGACAACTGATAGGGATTTCTATTCCCAAAACACTCAGCAAGCACTCCAGGGCAGGGCAACTAGAGTGGATCATGCTGTGCAGTGAGGCCTCCGATAGATAAACCACCACAAGAGAAAGTCTTTTTAGAAGTGGGAGTTGAAGCATTTGTACCAGATCATCTGGTAGATGGCACCGGGCGAAGGTGGCGGTGTGGAGAGAGGAGAAAAAACGCGAGATGGACAACGGTGGTGTGGGAACGAATTCTTGGTATGTTTATGGTATGAAACTTCTGTGGTAATGGTAGAACTCAAACTGCTGGAGTTTTCCAAATTCAGGGGATGTCAGCCAAGCATCCATCGTGCCGGGTATGGACAGCAGGTAGCGTATCGCGATGCAGAGGCGTTGAACGGGGCCCTGCTGGTGAGAGGAGATGATGGCTCTGAGGAGATCAAATTCAGGAAGGAAAGATATCTAACGACAGTCGAGATTGAGGGGCACGGTGCGCCATACAGGGCGCCACTGAGTTGAGAGGACTTGTGTGCGGAAGCAATCCTTGGTGGGGAGAAGCGAGATGATCTCCTCAAGGATGACGTCCGGGAGATCGCTGATGCGGTCCACCAGAGATTCTACCGGCTCCTCAGACCCGGGAGGGGGGGTGGCCGCTTCTCCCCCGATGTCGGGTGCGGGATCTACAACCGGGATCGCCGCTGGCGGGAGCCTCATCTTGTTGGCGCTAGGGCCAGCCGACTTCATTTTCCTTGTGGGCGTCGCGCCGAGCTCATGGGTTTGAGCAGAGTAGCCAGAGACGAGCCTAGTGGCAGTGCGAGTGGGGAAGAAGTAGGGCTGGGGTTTTCTGTAGGAGTGGAAGAAGAGGAGTAGGCGTTTTTTGTACGAGTGAGGAAGAAGGTGAGCGTTTTTTTTGGAAGAGTGAGGAAGATGGGGAGCGGGGGGAATTGGGGCGAGATGGAAGCGTAAGTGCAAGCGAGGAGGAAGGAGGGTTTTCTTGGGGTCGCCCCCTCTTCAAGAAATATGGGCTTCTCCTCGCAAAAAAAACAAATGGGCTTAAGATGGATAGGCTTTTGTATCGGCCCAGTCGGCTGCCCATGTTTCGTACTGGAGGGCCTTGTGCTAGAGGCAGCCTGAGACACTCTCGAGCTTATTGCCCATTCGAAAGAAAAAAGGAGGTACTCCTACTTATGTTACTCCCACTATGGCTAGCCTTGCGCTTGGCTCTTCGCCTCTTCCGGAAGTCGAACAATAATGGTGGTACTACAGTAGTACTTCTAGCAATCTTACACCAAATGAACTGATGCACGTCCACCGCTTGTAAGCAAAAGTTTCTCCTCGTGCTGAGAGCCACCGCGCATGCGTTGGCGAGGGAGAAGGCGTAGTAAGCAAGCTTCTCATCGTTCTGCGAGTTGACGGGACACATCAAAGTTATTTAGTACGTACTCTCTCCAAAAATGGGCTGACCATGTCATTGCTACCATCCCGTGCTCCGTCGTTGAGTACGTGCACTATTCACGTGCCATCGAGGAGAAAAAATATTGTGTATAGGAGTAGGTGCCATCGAAGTGCACAACTCACTTACGCACTGCTTATCTGATTATCTCCATTTTCTTGCATGACACGTGCACCATGATGCTAGATGTCTCACGTGTTGGCAAAAGGATGAACAAAGCTCACGTAAAAAAATAGTGGAAGAACACAGATTCCCGATGACCGAGAAGGAGCAAGGAACCTCGCGGTGGAGCGTCTGCAAGGAACCTTGCGCGTTTTCCCCTGTTTTTTGCCGCCTGCCCACCTATAAACAAATAAAAGAACATGAACTCTTCGCTAACCACTAGAGACAATACATCATGATGCTAAGTTGAAGATATTTTATTAGTTTATATTGATAACCACGCAAGAAGCCACGCATGTACAGGACACATGCAGCCACGCATATACACACGCCAACGCACTAACTCATGCCGATCCAACTCATGCCCAAACGCGCACATCATGGAGCACACAATGCACGTACACAACACATGCATGCACACACACTCGGCCGTAGAATGCACGTGAATAACACATGCATGCGCACACACTCGGCTGCATGGAGGCGTGCGCCATCTGCGGTGACGTCCGGTTCATTGTGCTACGGCAAAGCTCGCACACAACGGCGCCTACGCATCTCTTGCAGCACCTCTTTGCCGTCGTTGCTCAACGACTAGCCGGAGACGAAGACGACCATAGCCTCGGCCTTAGAGCTAGCACCGATGGAAAAGCACGCACGTTGCACGCACACGAGGATGTACGGAGTGCCCACGACATGGTGCGTCCCCAGTCGCCTCTACTCCTTCTCCGCACATTGTCTTTGAAGGCGGCTGCATGCCTAATGATGATGTGGGTGAGATCTTCTAGGACTCTGATGATGACGAGGAGGGTGTCTCCAATAGCGTTCCTCGGCTCGCACCTCTTGCATCATGGTGGTCAAGCTTGGAGTCATTCATCTGGTACACGTGGCATCTCAGATCTGGACACAAGGTGACGTGCACCGTCAAGGGGGTCAGGGCGGACATGACCTCTCACTACATCCACCATTTGAAGCAGCGCACCGGCCTAGGGCGCCGCCCGCTGCACTCCCAGCTGTACCCGCCTCCTCGCCGCATTCAAAAACCTACATTTACTAGTATGTATACACGTGCAAGGCACGTCTTACTATGACAGACTGATTTTGGTAAAAGGGAAAAGAAGTAATATATGTGCTAATAGATTCAAAGAAAAAGAAATTATAGTGATGTATAAATGCCGTTATTAGTTCAATATTGTAAAAGTGGGAAGTAGTATTCATGCCATAAAACTGTACGTTCATTTAAAAAGAACTGCACGTTGCTTCACTTTTTCCACGTGTTCTTTTTTTGGGAAATATCCACATTCTCCTACTAAACCATCTTGACTGGGCTCAATCAAACCATCTGGTGGTCATGTGGCAACACATCCCATTGGAGCTAGTTATGAGCTAGTTATGCGGGTTTAACATAGTGGTTTGATGGAGGCGAGGAGGCGTGTTCAGCCGGGCGTGCAGCGGACGGCGCAGTACTATTCGATTTGACAACTACTACTAGTATATTATAAAAAACAAAGAATAGTAGTAGAGATAGAGATAAGAGTAGAGACTAGGGAGGAGCACCATCTATTGCTTCGTGGGCTACTCCTGCGCTCCATTCGGCGGCCGCTGTTGAAATTTGGGGAGCGCACTCTCGCCACTGCTGGCAGCGACCACTTCACCGATGATGACTTCTTCCCGGACCTCGGCAACCTCTTCCTCAACGACATGGGCGACAACCTCAATGCCAACGGTGCTGCTCCCGTTGCACCGTATGTGTTTCTTTCCTTCCTGTTCGAAATCGTGGTAGAATTCATGTTTCTAGTCTCTCTCCTAGATTCGATCTGTTCATCTACTATGCTAGTCCACATGATTAGTTTAATCTCTCTTATAGCCGTCATGATTCATTTTGTGCTTATTCAGACTAAATCTCGTAGTAAATTGCTCATATATTCAACTGGCGCACCGTCCCCTGCAGCCACTCCCGTTTCATGGACGGCCTGGTCGATGCCTCTAAGGAGCCCTTCGTCTACTTCTATGAGTGCCCGATGCCGTTTTTGGGCTTGCCGGCGGACCTCGTGCATCACCTCACGCAGGCGTCCGTCTATCACTACTGGCCTGCGGCGAAGAACATCAAGTACGAGACGTGCTACCCGTTCATCGTGCCGAAGTTGCTGGAGGTCACCGCCGCCTGCTAGTCTCGGAGGAGGACGGTAGCATCTTCCTCTTGATCGTGGGCACCGGCAAGGCCCGCGAAGGCCACCACCCCGTCTTTGTAGTGTGCGTCAGGGGCGACGCCGCTGACGCTGACACTGACACGAGGCCAATGTACGAGTGCGTGCTCACTATTACTACCCCTCAGAGGTACGTGGATGGCGACACTGGCTACGTCAAGCTGACTAGGACTGTGCCGAGCTGGGACCTTCCCGCCGATGTGGACTTGGAAGACGCATGGCATGATTTGTCCCCCAACAATGTGCACGGGGACTCCAAGGAGGTTCACCTGGACATATGCATTACCAAGTTAAATGTTGATCATTAGTCTTCGCTCAATGTAATCCGCTATCTAAGCATGTGGAGACTTCCATGCATGATCTTGCTCTATTGGAGTATCGCACATGAATAAAAGTGTATCCATTTACGATTTAGTCTAGAATCTTCCATGTATGAAATTTTTACTACAGTACTGGTGAAAGACTTATGATGAACCATTTCTTACATCTCCTCTGCCCCCTTCCAAGTCATCATGATTTAATGCATCCATCTACGTGTATAAGGGCATGGTTAATACATAATAGTATAGCCAACTGTTGACTATAAGAAAGTGCCATGTCATCTGTAGCCAACATGTATAACAATCGATAATCAAAAACTAATTCTTAAATATCATTTCTTGCAAAGCAGAATAAGTGTTATTTCTTCACAAGTTTTGGATGCAGGTTGAACAGTTGAACACTTTTGTTTGCAAAAGATACTTTTTTATCTATTCCACCCGGATGTTTGTGAGCTCTAGAGATGAAATAATATTCGAAGAACAGATTTGCTATGTCTCAGTCGACTGAGACTTCGTTATGTCTCAGTCGATGATATAGTCCTTTGATTTTGCATGGAGATTAGTACAAAAAATTTATTTTCACTTTTCTTATTTTTTCTTCTTATACTATATCATTTGACTGAGACTTGGACTGAGACCTATCCACACCCTTCGAAGAAACCTATCGATACCCGTTACACATGAGATGACCCCCACATCCTTTGTCAAAATAAACAACTCCCCGATCGATGCATTTCACTGTTCCATGCAACGCACGGGCACCTTACTATAGATTAGTATGACCAAAAATTGAACTAACATTACATATAGTACGATAAATCCTGATGCATGTCACCAAAAATTATATCATTGAAAACTATGTTCAAATACTAATCCAACGATATAGTTTTTGTTGACATGCACTAACATTTTGTCAGTTAAATCTTCAGTCAAATTCAATGGGGAACTAATAAACCACGACCGATGTAGTACTAGTGTAGAGGGCGGCGCTGCACGCGAGTCTCGCGACAGTAAAGCCGTCATATCACAAAACCCAACCACTAATAAGTGGGCTAGTAAAATAAACGGACAAGCAACCATCACACCCCTCCATCTTGATTGTTCTAGAACACAGGTAAGGTAGCAGCAGTGTACTGTTCATGCGAATCCTACTGATATTGGCCGTTGGATTTAGAATATCAACGGTTATGATTGATTTTCTTAGTCCTACTTAAAAATGGTACACTATATAGTAGTGTATGTATTATATATATATATATATATATATATATAAACCCGCGTGGAATGCGAGAAACCAACTCCGGCCACACACATCCGTTCAGGAGCAGGAAGCCCGCCAAGCTCCTCCTTCCACCATTTTGTCCACTCTTTCGGCGACATCCGACGAGCAGGAAGAGCAGTTCTCCGACATAAAAGCCATCTGGGTGGCTCGCCGAGCCCGGCAGCTCGCTTCTCCACCTACCTAGCCTAGCCCGTCGGACGTAGTTGCTGCACTAAGCCAGCACGTGGTTCCGCAGCTGGCCTCTGCAATACAGCTCGAGGAAGAGTGGCGACTTGCTCCATGCCGGCTTGTCGGGGAACACGGCAGCACGGGCATCGTCGCTGCCCTCGATGGCGCCGTGTCGTACAGTGCCTCCAGTGTCTGCGACTGCGCCATCCGCCATCGACACGCGCGTAGCCGCGACATACAGGCAGAGAAAGAAGCCGCCGCGGATGTTGACGAGGTGATGCGGCTACGCGGATGTGGACGAGGTGACGGGTAGCACGTCCCCGCCCGCCTCCATGGTCGAGGAAAAGTAGAACACGGGAGGCTGCCACTGATTGTATCCCATGAAGGCCATCGCCGAGGTGACGCCGGCAAATACAGCCGATGTATTGCTCGATTCTTCTTCTGCCGGATGCTGGAGGAGGACAAAGAGATCGGGCGGCGACCATTTAGATTAGGTATTTTAATTCTACCAGGCTGGTTGTAATGGGAGTATTACAGGTAGTATCATGCATGCCATCTACTCCCTCCGTTCCTAAATATAGGAGTATTATAAGAGCATGGTTAATAGTATAACCAGCTGATGGCTACATGACACTGCCACGTCATCTATAGCCAACCTTGTAGCCTTCAAGTATAATACTCCCTCCGTCTAGGTGTCATCTTACGAAATCCAAATAATCCCAAAATACTTAGCCGCGGTGCATTAACTTGTACCTCGTTTCTTGTTTCTTGACATATCAACCAAAGAGATGTGGGTGTGCATGCTTTTAATGACTTGAGACTAGCAAACACGACATTCAGTGGTTAGTTCATTGCATGAAATGCTATTAATTAGCAAATAAACATTAAGGTCTCTCGTCTCTTCCGAAAGTCGAACAATGATGATGGTACCACAGTCGATAGTGTAGTACTAGTAAGCAAAGCTTCTCCTCGTTTGCGAGTAGACCGGACACATCAAAAGTAGTGCATTAGTCTCCAAAAAGGGTTGACTATGTCCATGGCTAGCACCTCGTGCTTCGTCATTCAATGTGTGCTTCAAGTCGTTCTACGAGTTGACGGGACACATCAAATTTAATACGTATTCAGTACTCTCTCCAAAAAGGGCCGACCATGTCCATCAGTCCATGGCTACCATCCCGTGCTCCGTCATTGAATACGTGCAGTATTCACGTGCCATCGAGGAGGAAAATATTACGTAGTACTAGGTGCCATCGTAGTGCACGACTCACTTATGCACTGCTTATCTCCATTTTCTTGCATGACATGTGCACCTTGATGCTAGATGTCCCGTGTGTTGGCAAAAGGATGAACAAAGCTCATGTCAAAAAAAAGAGTGGAAGAACATAGATTCCCGATGATTGAGAACGAGCAAGGAACCTCGTGGTGGAGCGTCTGCACTCATAGTATTTTATATTATTTAGTGATATAAAATCAACCAATCATCTCTAGAGTAGAACGGAAGAGTACGAAACACAGCAGTCTAGTGTAGTTACATCATACTGTACGTGGCCAACCCACGCTATCACCATATTTCTTGGCCTCCATGCGACACCTAGCTCTAGTAATCCACCAGCCCGTATCGCTTCTCGCTCCTCGTCTCTCTCAGAGTGCGGCGGGCTGGCATTTTTGCCGTCTATTGAGGTCGGTTAACTCATCACATGTTAGCGACATGCCAAGAGCATTCAAAAAAAATTACTGTACTCTATTGTTATGCCAAGAAGAGGAAGCGCTTTGACCGACGGACCAAATGAGACAGGCATGTCGTGCCGTGAGTGGGTCCAGTTTCCCGTTTTGAACTTGTTTGGTGTAGTAGTAACACTTGGTTTTGACTATTGGTAAGATTTTATATACTCCCTCCGTCTAGTGAATAAGTCATCTTAGATTGTGCACCGTGACAAAGGAAGAGGGGAAAACGAGAGAAATTAATATTTATTTGCTAATTAATAGCATTGCATGCAATGAACTAACCATTGCATCTCGTGTTTGGTAGTCTAAGTCATTAAAAACATGCACGCCTCACATCTATTATTGGTGGATATGTCAAGAAACAAGAAACAAGGTGGGAGTTAATGCACCGCGCCTAAGTATTTTGAGATTATTTGGTTTTTGTAAGGTGACTTATACACCTAGACAGAGGGAGTAGGGCCTAATGTATTCTTCGAGGATGCCTTTGACTATTGATGAGATTTTATATAATTTGAAAATTATATCATTCGAAGATCCTTTCACGTTCCTTTTTCAAAAAGAAAAAAAGATCCTTTCACGTACGAATTTGACTGTATGCTTTGAGCAACTTGCATGTCCTATACTGCTCCTGTTTGGATACTCTAACTTAGCTAGACGTTAGACCAACTCATGACTAACCCTGAACTAACTGTAGCCAAAGAGGTGTTTCGGTGACAGGGTTAGATTGACAATAAATGCAATTGATGGAGAGAGAAAAGTGATTTTTCAGTGGGCCCAAGGAGGTACTTACTGTGGGAAAGGTGAAGTGATGTTTGCTTCGGCCGAGCAACTTATTACTCTGGGAATATGGGAGTACCAGCAGATTCAAGGAACAGAGAAATGATGGTTGCTTCGTCCGAGTAACTTACTATGGCGAAGGTGGGGCTCTATGATTTGACTGGTCACTAGTCATTACTAATGCGGCGCAACGACCAGGGTGAATCTTTCCCTGCAGTTGTGCACTCAATATTGTTGCACGACAGGTGGAGCCAGATGAAGGATGTCCCACATGTCGGTGAAACGAAGTTGAATTGTTTCTGGCATTGCTATCAATCCTTCAGGATTTGTTTATATGTACGCATAATTTTAATGAAATTGTACTGTGATGATATGAAGGTTTCAAATTTGTTTCCCGCAGGAAAAAAAAGGTTTCAACTTAGGATTCATGTTTCTTCTTGCCTCAAGATTATCTCATTACAACATTCCATCAAATACAAATGAAACTACCATGGCAGATCAGCGCCAATATTCGCATCACAACTGAAGACAAAGTTGTGAGAAGGTGTACAAATAAAGAAAAATATATAATTGATCGATGTTGTTCGTAGGCATGGGTCCATTTCCTGGGCACAATGTTCATTGCTTGGCAGCTAGTTTCACACAGCACTGTAGCCAAAAGGGGGGGGGTGTACGGAGGACACCACAATCCGATCATTTTGTGCAACTCCACTAAAATCAAGCTGACCATCCCTGTTTGCAAAGATATCCAGTCAGTGTGATTACAATAATAGTGGAACTAGATGATGAAACATAACACACACAAATAGAAGCCGATCACCTCTGCGATCTCTCTTTAGGACTAACTACTTGTTGGAGAAGATTAGGCAGGAGTTGGATGAGGAGGATAGCAAAACCAATCTCCCATTCTGCAGTCCCACAGAAATGTAAAAACGTTGCCCATGTGACATTTTGGTGGAACTGCACAAAACACTCTTAAGAAAAGAAGTGATTTGTTCAGTTCACCAAAAGGTCGCAATAGCAACAAGGTGAAGTGGCTAGCCCTGCTTGCAAAAGAGAGGTAGAAAGGAAACAATTACTGGCGAATAACACGAGTTGAAGACACATACGCCGACAAAAAAGAAGCATATTCCATGTAATAAGGGAAAGATAGCAGCATGGTGGGTTATCTAAAATGGTTTGAGGACAAGATTGCAAGATGGAAAGTACGGCGGCCGAGATACATTTTAAGCAAACAGCTAAAGAAGATCCACATGCAGCAACGTGGGAAGATGGGGAGTGGAGCAAGGCCAGAGGAAGCTGTACCTGAGGGTCATCGGGATGTTACTCGGAGGGCGCCGGTGGCCGGGATCTACCCATACTGCAGCAGCGAGCAAGTGGCGAAGGCCTTACCGCGCCGGAGCTTGGTCAGAGAGAACGGCGTGTACCGCAGATCGGGACGTGCTGCCTCAACGCCGTCGAACGGAGAAACGATGCACATCCTCCCTTTCCGTCGGTGGACGGGATGCGGCCGGATCACTGACCAACGGTGAGAGAGAGAGAGAGAGAGGCCACCGCTGCCTTGTGTGAGAAGGTGTGACGAGAGACAAACCCAGGAAGGCAGGCTCCGTTGTATATAGCGGAGCAGATTTTTCCATTTTCCCCAGGCCAATTGTTTTATATTCTGTACTACGCGCCATTGAGGAGGAATATATAACTTTATTTAATATAAACGCGTCAAGTCGAACTTTGTTCTGTCTAGGCATGGTACCCGACCCCCTTTGAGTAAACAACCGCTACACGCGTCAAATTATCACGTGGGCTGACTTTTCGTACAGAAACGAACTCCATCGTTTAACCGCGCGGGTGTGGCCAGGAACGAGACGTGAGTACGTGTGTCCTGCTTGCACCTCTTCTTTAGGTGCATGTATGTACGTGGGTGGGTGTGAGAGAGACGGTTTGTGCGAAACCGAGGCAATGTGTCGATGATATCTCAAACAAAAAAACGTAACATATGCAATGTGTGTGAAATAGAGTCATGGATATATCACATATAGAGGGAGCGATCCACGAGAAGAGAGTGGAGGGATCATCGGCGTGAGATATCGATAGAATCAAAAACAGGGGTGAAGTGTGTGGCTGCGCGATCGATAAAGAGTGCCATCGAAATTTTGTTTGCCCACATCAAAGATACAGGGCGGCTGGCCTACTGGAATTAGAGAGGGCAGAGGTGCAGTTTTTCTCTGTGGCATTGATACCTACCTACAACGTTCGACTATCGGGGGGGGGGAGGGGGCAGAGACCTAACTATAGAGAGCTAGATCGACTGTATATGTGTGGAGAATGAGAGAGACCTAGCTATGTATAGAGGGAGATCGATCGACATCCATGGATATGTGTAGCAGAGGAATAAGGTTGGGAGAAAGACAAAGGTAGAGTGTCGGAGGGTTGGTGTTGGAGTGGCGTCTCACAAATGGTGGGAGAGGCCTCCTAGACAAACGGAGGGTACGAGTGCAATATCAATAAGAGAGGGCGGGGATGTCTGTCTATCTATCCACGTGCGTGTGAGAGACGGGTCGGGAGGTATGCAAGGATTATGAGGGGAGATGATATGGTTGTGGTAATCATACATAACTACATAGGAAGATCAACTGTCGTGTGTCCGAGAAAGGGAGAGACATAACTAGTGAGGTAAGTCTATCGATGCATGGGGAAAAGAATTATAGTTGACCTAGCTATATGTAGGGAGATCAGTACGTATACATGCATGCATGTGTTAGAAACAAATAAGGTCCGGAGAGACAGACAGGGGGAGAGGGGTGCGGCTAGGAGGTGGTGTGAGAGGCCTACTATGTCAAGGGGGAGGAGTGTGCGACTATGAGATCGGTGAAAAGAGGGGCGGGAGTGTGCACCTGCGTGGAACCGTATTGGACATAGGGGGCATGGACGATGAGAAGTGAAGAGGGGAAGTATGTGTTTGTGGTAGGCACACTTGGGTAGAGAGGTATATTGACCGGTGTGTGCTGGAAAGAAGGAGTCGGGGGGCCTACACACACTGCGGGTGAACGACCTAAAGAGAAATAACGAACATGCGCGATGGAGGGGACGCCGAGGGAGGGTGAGAGAGGGGCGGGCGTGTGCATGCACGATAGAAAATTAGCGCTAGCTAGCTACAAAGAGAAGAGGATTGTGAAGGTGTTAAAGACGAACATAGATCATAATTCATTATAAAAAAGCGGATAGGGGTACTTGAGGAAGATATCATAATGTAGAACATTGATTATAAGTTGGGCTAATGTGTGGCTTTTGTAGCTCAGGGCTAAATACTTGTCATAATGTAGGGGGCGGGGCACTATACTTTGTGTGATAAACACGGTGTACGTTAGATTATGAATATCTAGTTAGTACATCAAATGTACTATTATTTGGAATCAACATCAAGTGTATTCAAAAAATTGAATTCGAGTTCATATAGTACACATAGTTCATATCTATCTCTATAGTAATCATGTGGTGTGTTTTTAAGGTAATACACAAATGATGGTTGAAGTTGGCAACAATCATGATTGTGGATTCTTATTGAAATAGAGAAATGAATTCAAATTCAGTTCGAATTGCAGCGGTAGTATAGACATTTGGAATGCACTAAAATGCTGGCATGGGTAGGTTACATGCATTATACAGCCAGTGAAAAAATTTAATTGGACATAACATGGATCCATACTCCCTCCTTCCATCTATAGAGGGCCTAATGCATTTTTTAAGACCGCCTTTGACTATTGACAAGATTAATAGTACATGACATGCACAATGTGAAAATTATATCATTGAAAGCTCCTTTCACACACGAATTTAACGGTGTGCTTTGTGTAAGTTGCATGTCATATATTATTGCTCTAATATTTGGTGGGTCAAATTTAGCCTCGAAAAACGCATTAGGCCCTATATAGATGGAAGGAGGGAGTAGCTTTGAATAGCATTTGTATAGTAAAACGGGACAAGACTCTCTCTTTGAGTGGTGTGAATAGTTTTTATTTTTTCGGTTTTTTTCGTTGAAGGAAGGGCGAATTGATTTGGTACGTACAAGTACAATTTTACACGTTAGGCTTGTCCCTAAAATTCAACCCGCGCCTTGACATATCCCGAAAATTCAGATATCGTGCTCCCAAAACTGGCACCTTCACAACCCGCGCCTTGCTATCCCGAAATTACAACGCGCGCGAGAACTCCCTCCAGCTGCCAAATCCTTCTAACCCTGAGCCGAAAGGGCCGCTATTTCAAATCGGTGGGGGTACTTTTGTAACAAACCCTACATTTTGGACAAGCGCGTCCCTAAGTCATGGTTCCCCCTCCCATCGCCTCCTTTTGCCATTCGAAATCTGGCCGCCATAACCTCTCCGCTCCAGCCGCGAAACCCCACCCTCCTCCGTCCGCCACCTCACCGCTGCCCAGCTGGAGCCTCTTCCCCGAGGAAATTGTTCACCGCAACAGCTCAACGTCCCTCATCCGCCTCCCCGGATGAGGATCCGTCGTCTCGCCGGTTCAGCCGTCCCATCCTCCACCTCCAACACTGCTAAAAAAATACACTTCCGTGATGATACGTGTTTGTCACAGTAGGTCATGTTTTCTTTCATGCATGTACATCCATGACGAATTTATGACAAAATCAAGATAGTCATACCTGTGTTGTCGTAGAATTGTTCCATGACATTACCAAAATTATCATCACGGAAGTGTCCACTTCCATGACGATAAATCGCGCGTCATGGAAGTGCTTTTGTCAAGGGTGGCCGACACGTGGCATCCACCGTAACGGAACGCCGTTAAGCTATCGGGTCCGGTTTTGGATCCGATAACCCGCTAACAACCCGGACCAATGAGGATTTTCCACGTGTAAAATTCTCATTGGCCGGAGAAACACGTGTTGGCTCACCGTTGGGACAGATGTCGTCCATTCATTGGACAGGAGGCGCCTATGATACATCGACACATGGCATGGCCCAACAAAGGCCCATTCCAGTGAAAAGGCCGGCCCGTTTGACTTGGCCAAAAGGTAATGGGCCGGCCCACGGAAAGCCTGTTAACGGCATGTTCATATATAGCCCATTTACGGCCCACTAACTCACGGCCTGTTACGGCCTATCCGAATAAAGCCCAGTAGCTTCATCTAGGCCTTCCAATATGATTCCATCCCGTTGCAACTTCCGGTGCATGTATGGCCCATGATGTCTTTCAGCCCATACGAGACCATTTGTAACTCTTGGCCCATTAACGGCTCGTGGTGAATCCAGCCCGCAATGAACAGTGTACCCCTTTATACCCATTAACGACCCATTATTCCATTGGGCCATTTCCAACCCATGTTATCTTTCGGCCTTCTCAGGGCCCATTTATTCTTGGGCTCATTTCTAGCATTCGGTTACTTACGGCCCGTCATTGGCCTTTTCTACCTATGGGCCAAATTCATCCCGCGGTTAAAATCGGCCCGTTTGCGGCCCGTTACTCCGTTAGGCCGTTTTCATAACGTCATCAAATACGGTCGATTAACGACGGCTTGTTATTGTCGGCCCATGAATAGACGATTCCAAATCTAGCCCATTTACGGCCCATAAGGCGATGTGTTATTGGCCCATGTTTGGCCTATCGATCATACAACACGTAGAAGGCCCATTGATGCTACGACCCATAGAAGGCCCATTCTTTCTACGGCCCAAAGAAGGCCCATTGTTTCTATGGCCCGTAGGAGGCCCATGGTAACTACAGTAAATACGTAGCCCATGGTTATTGTGGCCTAGTTTTAAAAACTAGGTTATTGCGGCCGCTAGCAAACCACGGAAAAAGAACAGCACTGACTACAAGAAAACAACTAAATAAGACAACAAGGAAATAAATAAGCAAGCAACTTACGCTAGGCTATCACGGTTATTACACATATTACATCCACTGGGCATCAAAGTTGGTGACCAGTGCAAATATAGGGAACAAAGGAGCATATCATATACACTGGTTGTCAAAGTTGGCGACCAGTGCAAATAAACGCCGCAGCAAAACAAGTCCAGAACTGAAACCACTTCAGAAGATCTCAAGAAACAATATCCTGGGTACCCATAATGTTGGCAAGATGCTTAGCGAGCTTATTAACTTTCTCTTGTTTGGCGCTTAAATCCTCCTGCGCTTGCTGTTGCACCAGAAAGTATGCATCTGAATTCTGCAGGGACTTCCTCAGTCCTTCATCTTTCTGTCGCAGCACATCTGATCGATGTCTTTCAACTTGAAGCTGAGACTCAAGAAGATGAACTTATTCAGGCATCAAGTTTGAAGAGCTTGTGCCAGTAGTAGTGGCCAGTAACTCGAACACTACATTAAGACAGGAATTTTGGGTTCTCTCACTGTCATGACAACAGTTTTTATCAGCTTTCTTGGAGACCAAGAGGGATGTCTCACTATCTTGAACCTTATCTGCATTACTTCCTTTACCATTGCATAACGGGGTACTGTTCTCCCATATTTTGTCCGCATTCTAAAAGAGAAACAAGCAGACACATCACAGGTTTACCATGTTGTATATGAAACTCATTTTGGTAAATCAGTTCAGTAGTAAAGTGCACAGGATAACAGCATGAAACAAACATATACCTATGTACCATGGTCACTTTATGGTCTATATCATTCTAGTTTTTGTTGCCAAATCAAGATAGAGACACAGTTCAAATAATATTTGTTCAAGACAAAGCAGAATAGACAGAATATAAGTGTGGGAAACTATAGAGCAATAACAACACTTGAAATGTGCATGACATGAGAACATAACTGTTTATTCAATTGAAACTAAAATCAACATAGAGCAAGTTACAACAGCAAACCAGTTAAAGAAACAGGTTTAAAACATACCTGTTGCGCCATTGGAGTTTCAATTCCATCCTTCAAATTTGAAAATAGTTGGTCTGAGTAAATAAAGTGATGCAAGAGCAAAGGAGTATGAACCATAGCTACAGAACCTGACCTGAGAACAATTCTTCTTCTCCTTTAAGCGTTGAGTTGGGATTCGGAGTGGTGGTCCTCGTGTTTGGGCACTGCAGTTCCCTTACTAACTGCTCGTGTTTGGGTTCTATGTGGTGGAGACGGTGCTGTGTCAACTGGAACTGGGTTACTATCTGATGGGATTGGGGTTAGAAGGGGTGTAGCTGGTTCTTTGTCCAACTGATTAGGGTACAATCTGCGAGAGTCTGTGTTATGTGTGGTGGGGCTGGTTCTTGGGAAAGTACAACCGTGGTTCTATCTGCATCAACTGGTAGCACTATCTTTTCTGAAGACCGTGTTGTTACTCCCTTAGATACTGCCATCACCCTCTCCAATTCACATGGCTGATAAACAAGAAAAGTAATTGAATGTACAGACACTGTATGATAGACAGGTGCAATGGATAGTGGGGAATAAAAGAGGGCATGAAATAATTCACATTTATGTTGTCTAACCAAACATGATAGCATGACACAATTTCACATATATGATGGCTAACTAAACAGGATAGCATGACACAATTTCACATTATGATGGCTAACTAAAAAAGATGGAAAGGCATAGTTCAAAATATGATGACCATGTAAACAAGATGACATGATATAACTATATAATGTGTTTATTAAATAGGTTGGCATGCCATAATTCACATACATGCCACCTATGGAAACATGATAGCATGATATAGTTCCCGGATAGAATGACATAATTCAAAATAAGATGACTATAAACACTAAACAGGAAAAGATGATAAAACTATATGATGTCTTTATTAAATGGGTTGCCATGCCATAATTCAGATAGATGTTGTTTATGTAAACATGATGGCATGATTTAATTCAAATATATGATTTACATGGTAAGCAAGTAAGTAGATGGCAATCCATATATGATGTAAAAACTAAGCAATGCAAGACAACATGCATGACATGGGTAATAGAACCCTGCCAAGTTTGAGCATAGACCTTAGGGGGGAAATATGACTGGTCACTAGTCTCTGAATCCTCCTCTGAGGAGCTCTCTATATCCAGCAAGATGTCTGCTTCAGCAGGTAGCATTGTCTGCTCTGAATACCTTGTTTTCACTCCAGATACGTCCATCACCGCTTCAAGTGGCTGATGCACAGGAAGAGTAGTTGAATATACAAACGTTGTCGACAAATGGAACACGTAATACAAAAAATTGATAGCATGATATAATTCACATACATGATGATTGGCTCAACAGCATGGCATTGCATAATTCACATATATAATGCCTTTGCAACAAGATAGCATTGCATAATTCACATATATAATGTCTTGCAACAAGATGGCAATGCATAATTCACATATGTGGTAATTAGACACTAAACAGGTGGCATTCACACAAAGCATGTCTAAACTAATCAAATGACATAGCAATGCAAGACACAATACGCACGATATGAGCAACATAACCATGCCAAGTTAGAGCATACACCTCAGGGGGAAATAGGACTGGTCATCTGTCTCTGAATCCTCCTCCGAGGAGCTATCCGTAACCAGCGAGATATGCGCTTTGTCAGATAGCATAGTCTGCTCTGAAGACCTTGTTTTCACTCCAGAATTTTCCATCATCGTGTCAAATGGCTGATGCACACGAAGAATATTTGAATGTACTAACATGGTTGAAAAATGTAATATGTAACGCAAAAAAGGATGGCCTGATATAATGCACATATAAGATGACTCGCTAAGCAGGATGGCATTGCAAAATTCACATATATGATGCCTGGCTAAACAAGATGGCGTTGCATAATTCACATAAACGATGAATAAACTAAACAGATGGCATTCACACAAAGCATGTCTAAACTAAGCAGTTGACATATTTGATGTATAAAGTAAGCAATGCAAGGCACCATATGCATGATATAACCAACATCAGCATGCCAAGTTAGAGCGAAGACCTCAGGGGGTAAATAGGAGTGGTCTTCTCGTTCTGAATCCCCCTCAGAATAGATATCTTCCTCTAGATTACAATCCGAAATGGGTGGAGGGGGCGTTCCCTTTGCGCCTACCATGGAGCGACGTCTGCATGAAATTTTATTGCCACGCAAGGCTCGTCTCTTTTGCTCTACATGTTTAGTTCCATTGTGTACAATAACTAACATGCATAGGAATAAAACATAGTGAGATTATGTAAGGAGTGCATGCAGAAATCCAGAGTGATGGTAGCAACCTGTGGATAGACCCAAAACCAATGATAGCAGGCAGATAATGGCTTCAGTTAAAAATACAGATAATGGCTTCTTTACTATTTGTTTCACCCAACATGAAACTCATAGTAGACACCAGAGATTAACCAGATAGTAGATAGATACTATTGATTGCGGCCCCAATATGTACCCCACAACCATTTAAAAACTCAAGTTTGACCATTAGTTTGGAGCTGACTCAGAGTCTAATTGGTGAATAGGATGATAAAGTAGCATGTAATATTAAGCGATGCATAACCTAAGAAGACACGAAAGAGTGCGACCACTCTTGCGGACCCGTGCAGTCCTCGAGGTCATCTGCTCAGTTGATGATGGTAATGCAGTTGTCATGGCTGTCGGCGGCGGGGAAGAAGATCTGAGGCGGAGAAAGACAGTCTGGAGGCCGGATCCCTGCTGTGCTTGACCCTTCTGTCATTGGAGCAGCTTAGCTTGGGTGGACGACAGCGCAGCAGGAGCGGGACAAACCACACAAGGTTTTCTTTGACAACTTTCTGTAAGAGAAGTAATTCTGTAAGGGCTCGTTTGAATTGGAGGATTCTAACAACGCATGGATAGGAAATACACAGTAATAG
This sequence comes from Triticum aestivum, assembly GCF_018294505.1. Lineage (NCBI taxonomy): Eukaryota > Viridiplantae > Streptophyta > Magnoliopsida > Poales > Poaceae > Triticum > Triticum aestivum. The sequence goes on from NC_057802.1 coordinate 100,583,697, forward strand.
GATAGGAATGCAAGTGCAAAACAGAGAATTTAAAAACACATGATTTCTGCCAATCTGGGTGTTTGGTTCACAAGAATTGGAAGATCACAGGATGCAAAGAAGCATGGTCAGATTGAGTCAAACCACAAGAAAATGTACGGTTATAAAGCTATTATGCTACTATCTCTTAGTCTTGTGCTTCATGAGTAGGAATTTGAAAAGGAGGACAAGTGGAAATTAAAATCTGTACGGTTTTTCTTTCAAGGAGACACTAAAGGAACAAATCATACAGTTTTCCTTTGCTCCATTCCTTTGAACCAAATGCATGAATAGTAGTACCATAGGAAACTTTCCAATTCCTATGTTTTTCCTTCACTTTTCCTTTCAAGCATCGGCGATTCTAGTAGGCAGGCTTGAGCAAGGAAAAGCCTACACTCAAAAAATGTTTTTGTGCTACTTGCCTACTTCTACTACTTGGACCCAGGCCACTGCCCTACTAGCTCAACTCCCAGGCCCATCGACAAATGCACATCTCAAACACGCAGAGATAAATAATGATGGCGTTCAAGAGAGTCCATCACGGATAGCTAAGTTGCCTGGTGCCTCACTGCTTGTCATATAGTAGGAGAAACTAATTGTATTTCACTTTACTGCGTGTGCTTAGTGGACAACATATATAACATGTAGAGTAAAAAAGAGATGCAACAAGTGTACAACCTCTTTGGCGAAGCCATGTCGATCTCAGCGTGATTGGGTTGGTCGGTGAGGATGATCTGGCTGACTTGGCTGTCGGAGGAGGGGAATCAGATCTAAGGCATCTTGAGATGGAACCCGGGGTACTGCTCCGCTGTGATGGAGGGTTTCGTCGTTGGAGCAGCTCCGGTGAGTTGTACGACGCCGAGGCTGAAGTAGGACAGGAGAGACAACGTTAACCTAAGTGGAATTCTAATAGCGTCTCCAATAGATGACGTAAAAATACATAACCACAAAGTGCTAGATGTAAAATACATCAGCCGCTTATCTCTGAACTTAACTGTCAAAAGTGAATTTAACTGTCGAAACTGAACTTAACTGTCGAAACTGAATTTTGCTGTCGAAACTAAATTTTATTGTCGAAACTGAATTTTACTGTTGAAACTGAACGCACTAGCTAGTAGCAGAAAAGCAGTAGTAGCAGCAGCAGTAGCGTGTGCGAGGGCTGGTCGACTGAATTTTTCATCTCTGGTCAGTCGATTTTCCAACCGTTGGATACGAAATCAAGGGCCTGCAGTTCAACTTCAACCAGCCACCACCGACCAAACCCCCGCCCTCCGCCGCCCGCGGCCGGTGATGCGCCGCCCTGCCCGCCCTGAAACCACTCCCCACCACCGGTCCGTCGCTGCCCCGGCCATCCCTCTAGGTCCCCCCGTGCCAAGATTTTTCTCCGGCGATCCCCACGCCACTGCCCCACCACCGCCGGCGACTACCGCCCCCACCTTGAACCCTAAGATAGATAGTGGGGTACCTCTCCGGCGAGCAGCTGTCCCCACTGTGGCTGGTTCTTCCTTAACTCCGGCGAGCCCCCCACCCTCTGAAAATTGACTAACCCAAAAGTCGATTCAGTCGACTGAAGTGTAGCTAAATCGGAGCAGCATCGCAAGCAAGAGCAAGAGCGAGAGCAGCAGCGCGAGCAAGAGCAAGAGCAATACCATGAGCAGACAAAGCATGGGACCGAGAGCAAGAGCAGAGCAGCAGCGCAAGCGAGACCTAAAGCAGCAACAACTCCTACTGATGTGGACATCGCCGCCGAGGGAGCGACGCTGTGGAGGAAGTGGCCGGCGACGCTGCCGTGGATGGAGCCGCCGTGGAAGCCCGGGACCGAGCACCGGCAGCACCGCGAGATTGAATCAAGAAGAAAATGCGGCGATTAGTGTACAATCTCTTTGGTGGCGCCGATTAGGCCTCAGCTTCATCCGAGGAAATGGTGATGATGATGCTCTACCGGCGGTGCAGCTGAAGATGGCGGTGTGGGAATGGAGGTGGTGCGAAAGACGAGGGGAACATCGGGGCAACTCCTTGGAGGTGGAGGACGGGTGGCTGAACTGTTGGGATGACGAGATCGACGACGGATCCTCATCCGGTACAGTGGATGAGGGACATTGAGGTGTTGTTGTGGACGACGTCGTCGGGGAAGAGGCTCCGGCTGGGCGGCGGATGGAGGAGGGTGTGTGGCTTCACGAGTTTTTGCGGCCTCGGTGTACGAATGAGTGGGCGGATGGGATGGGAGTGGGGAACGATGGCTTAGGGACGCGCTTGTCCCAAATGTGGGGTATGTTACGAAATTACCCCCACCGATTTGAGCTAGGCGGTTCTTTCGGTTCACGGATATCACGGGCATTTCGCGTGTCGAGATTTCACACGAGGTGGGAGTTTACGCGCGCGTTATAATTTTGGAATAGCAAGGCACGGGTTGAGATGGAGGGAGTTGTCGGAGCACAACGAGACAAAGATATATCTTAAATATTTCGGGGTAACAAGGCGCGGGTTGAAATTTCCGGACAAGCCCAATGTGTACTGTACCAAATCAATTCGCACTTCCGTCGACGAAAAAACAAAAAGAAATCAATTCGTAGCACACAAGAGAGTCTAGTCCCATGTACTGTACCAAATCAATTCGCACTACAAATGTCATTCAAAACTTTGAATTCATGTTATGTTTAATTAAAATATTTCGCTACGTGTATAATGCATGCAACCTGCTACTCAAATGAACGTTTTAGTGCATTCCAAACGTATATAGTACCGCTTCAATATGAACTAAATTTGAATTCGTTCGTCTATTTGAATAAGATCTACAATAATGATTGTTGTGAAGTCAAACCATTTGAATTCGTTTCTCTATTTTAATAAGATCTACAATCGTCATTATTGTCAAGTTAACCATCGTTTGTGTATTATCTTCACAGCACACCACATGATTACTCTCAAGTTAACCATCGTTTATGTTGATTTCAAATCACAGTATATTTCAAGCTCTAGCTAGATCTTCATAATCTAAACCATGTCTCATATTTATAATGTGTTTATCTCATACTGTATGGTGCCCCGCCCCTACGCCTACAAGTATTTAGATGTGAGTTGCAAACACCACACATTACCACCAATTCAAATAAAATGTGAGATTTTTCGATACATAGTATTGTTTAGATTGTTTGATATTTAGTTGTAAGCTGCAAACGCCACACATTATCACAAATTCAAATAAAATGTGATATTGTTCGATATATAGTATGGTTTAGATCGTTCGACATTTAGCTGTGAGTTGCAAACGCCATGCATTATCACATTATGGTATAACATGTGCAAAACAACAGAACGCGTATCACCGCTATATTCATGCATGCATACATTTCTAACACTATGATCTCCTATTCAAATATATGAATCCACTTTCATATCAAATTATGCTCTTTGTTAGTCTCTTACCACTACTGGGGAAAACCCTAGTAGTAGCACGGGTTTTGAGGCTACCAGCAGCGCGGGTAGCCGCGCTACCAATAAGGCGCTACAGCTAACTGTTAGTAGTAACGCGGTCTGTACACGCGCTACTACTATGGACTGTATCAGCAGCGCGTTTCTGGAACGCGCTACTATTAATTAGCTGTAGCGATTTCCTTGCCATGCGCTACTGCTATATCTTTCATCATTTCTCCCTGCCTTCCTACCCCGTTTCAGCTTCAATAAACAGCAATTTCCAGATACTAGGTACTACTAGATATCAATTTCATAAAGCATTATAGGTACTAGGTAGTACTCCCTCGGTTCCAAATTACTCGTCGTGGTTTCAGTTCAAATTTGAACTAAAACCACGACGAGTAATTTGGAACGGAGGGAGTACTAGATAATAATTTCATATATACTCAACATGCATCCTCAAGCAGTACAAGGTGATATCGACGACGATCATCATATGTAGTTCTAGATAATATCGACGATGCTCATCATATGTAGTTCTACATGATATCGACGACGATCATCATATGTAGTTCTAGATGATATAGCCACACACACACATATGTAGTTCTAGATGATATCGACGACGATCATCATCCTCAAGCCTGGGCGGTGGGTGTTCCTGATAGTAATTAGGATGGCCTGTCCAACACGAAGATTCTTGCCAACGAGGAATCTCTTCCACCCAACCGAGTTTAAGTGTGTGCGACCGTCTGTGTCCAAGCGGTAAGTACAGGTGGTGACGGATAGGTTCTACTAATAAGTATATATGGATTGCGGTAAGGCATAGTCCAGCTGAGCCTTCTTCTTCAGGCTCGATACCACAACTCACAGATAGGTTCTTTGGCAATTTCTGAATAAGAAAAACATATCAATTAATAAATAGCCTCGCACATACTCTTGCAAATATATTTCTATTAAGTCTAGATTTCTACATTATCAAAAGACACAGTGCTACGCATTTGTACTAACTAATCATGAATTCTACTAATAAGTATATATGGATTATCTACACTATTAATAGTTCCTTGGATTCTACACTAATAAGAGCATGTGATCAGACTCTACACTAAAGCATATCATCGACTAGATTCCACAAAGCATATCATTGGACTCTACACTAAGCATATCATCGGATACACTAAGCATATCATCGAATAATTTGCATTTGTAAGTATAACAATAAAGCATATATATATATATATCATCAAATTACTACAGGCAGTACGTATAACATACCATTTCATGCCGATCGACCATGGTACTTGTCAGGCGGGTCACGGATGGCACCCCGACAAAGTCATCACCTGGCGGAATTATGTCCCATAGGTTGCACACCTCCTCCTCGCTCAGCCTCATTCTTTGAGTTATGATGGCTTCATGAAGTGGGTTCTCATCATCTTCATCGATTGGGTCCTCATTATCTTCATCATCTTCGTCATCTTCATCATTTTCATCATCTTCCACCAGGTTGAGATAAATGACAGCCAGCTTGGGTCTTTCTTCTCTGAAGGAGAAGCTGATCAACTCACCACCAGTAAGACGCATGTGGGCAAGGAAACGGGCCCATCCACCTCCTCCAATCTGCGACATATTGCGTCCTTTCTCGACCTCCATAGTGTATGCCCCCAGGAGCCTCAAATGTCACAGTGTGTCCTGTCAGCTTGTTGAATTTCAACCTCACATTGCATGGGACGATCTGTGTAAAAAAATCAAAATGACACAATGCAGTAATGCCAACAGTAAAAATAAAATAGTTGTTACATTTCATCTAATTTCTTACCGCCGCATGACGAAAACTCGGCTGGAAGTAGATGCCGAACAGCTTGCCAGTTGCAAGGCTGCTGGCGCACCTTGACTTGCACAGTCCACATAGTGGTGGTGGTGGTGGCGCCATTTTCCTAAAGCAATATGAGCAAAGGATTAATGATTCACTTCACAGGAAAGAAAAACAGTAGCATGTGATATTTTTGGTTCTTCCGCGAGAAGCAATTTTATGGACAAAGCATTTCAGTGGCACCTATTGCCGAAGAAACTTTTCACAAATATCTACCAAATAAGGGTACCACCTACCAAGACATTTCATCTCATTTGGCCCCTATTGCCTAAGATAATTGATTAAAAAACAAGTGGCAAATTTAATTAAATTGGCACCTACATTTTGCCAAAAAATAACTTATTACAAAAAAACAAAGGCATGCATCTACCTATCCATGTACAGAAAAAATAACAATAAAATGGTGCATACTATATCAACTAAATCAACTAGCCTACTAAATCCACTAGCATACTAAATCAACTAAATGAAAATGTTCTAAATCAACTAAATCAACTAGCCTACTAAATCAACTAAATCAACTAGCCTACTAAATCAACTAAATCAACTACATACTAAATCAACTAAATCAAAATGTTCTAAATCAACTAAATCAACTACCCTACTAAATCAAAGTGTAGCAGGGAGGAGTGGTTGTGGATGGAGGAGGGAGAAGGGAGAAGGAGGGGCGACTTGAGGAGGGAGAAGAGAGTAGGACGGAGGAGGAAGATGGAGCGAGGAGGGGCCAGTCGGCGGCGAGTAGAGGGAGGACGGAGGAGGAAGGCGGAGCGAGGAGGGGCCGACCAGCGGCGACTAGAGGGAGGACGGAGGAGGAGGCCGGTACCGAGCTCAGCGAGGAGGAGGAGGTGGCGGCGGTGCAGATCGGAGGAGGGGCGACGGGGGAGGACCGGCGTGGGGGGTTGAGGGGGAGATCGAGTGAGTGTGAGTGTGTGAGTGGATCGGATAGGTCAGAGAGGGGGGAGATGGAATGGCTTAGCAGTAGCGCGCTATGGCAAAAGGCGCTACTGCTAAATGACCTAGTAGTAGCGCCTTTCACAAAGAGCGCGCTACTGCTATGTGTCAGCATGTAAAAATAGACATCAAAAATACATTTATCATCAATGATCTTTTGGTGTACAATCTGATTTGTCAACATGAGTCCTCACCAGTTTAGGAACTGGTGAAGACTCATATTGCGACCACAAATTCTACACATAGAGTTCAATGAAGACCAAGTGGTTGTGGAAGTTTGAGAAGTAACATATTTAAGGTGGTACAAACTCTCTTCACGAAGCGAGATGGGACTAATTTTTTTAGTAAACTTAGCAGTAGTGGTTATTCTGTAAATGCGCTACTACTATCGTCCCTAGCAGTAGCGCTCTTCATACTAGCGCGCTGCTGCTAGAACTAGCCTCGCGGGGGCGTTGTGGCAATTATAGCAGTAGCGCGTCTTAGAGCGGGCGCGCTACTGATACATTTGTTTCAGCAGCGCGGTTTGTGTGAGCGCGCTACTGCTAGTTAGCAGCAGCGCCTTATTTTAAAGCGCGCTGCTGGTAAGATTCTGTGTATAGGCTTTTCCCTAGTAGTGTACACCCACACAATCCTCTAACCTTTGTAGCTAGCACTAACTTTCTCTCGTGCATGCACACGCCCTCCCCCTCCCTCAGCATTCTATCCATCGCGCACATTCATTTTTTTCTTTAGGTCGTTCTCCCACAGTCTCCACAACTCATTTCTGACACACACCGATCGATAAACCTCTCCAGCGTCTGCCTACAACATACGTACACACGCACCTTCCATCTCCTCCTTTCTATGTCCATGCCTCGTGTCTCTCATATGGTCCCACACACGTGTAAACTCTCGCCCCTCTTTTCATTGATCTCACAACCGCACACTCCTCCCCCTATCTAGCTAGTAGATCGGCCTCTCGCACCACCTCCAGGCTCCATTCTCTCTGTCTATCCATCTTGCTGGGCCTTATTTTCCTCTAACAAATGGATGTACACCGACCGATCTCCCGCTATACATAAACCTAGCTAGGTCCTTATAACTCGTTTTTTCCCACACATCGATCGATCTACCTCATTAGTTATGTCACTACCTTCCTCCGACAAACAACAATTGATCTCCCGATCTAGTTAGGTTTGTTTAGCAACACATGGTTCCCTTCATCATCCATGCATGCGTCCCGACAGATCTATCATGCATAGGCACACACAGAAACACATCCCCACTCTTATTGATAATATTGCAGTTCTACCCTCAGTTTATCTAGTAGGCCTGTCCCACCATCTTCGAGAAGCAACTCCATCACGCATCCAGCACTCTACCCCTCTCCCTCCCCCTCTCTATCCTCTCTCTCTCTCTCTCTCTCTCTTTGTCCCAACCTATTTCCCATCCTTCAGTTATGTATGGATGTCGACCCATCTCCCTCAAGACATAGCTGGGTCTCCTTCTCAACACATATACGAGTCATTCTACCTCTTTAGTTAGGCCTCTGCCTCCCCCCCCCCACCCCCCCACACACACCGATACATCGAGCGCTCTAGTCATGTCTCCCTGCCACACACAAACTTGCCCTGTGCCCTGTGACGTTCTGGTAGGTCAGCCGCCCTATATATTTGACTTGCACACACACAATTTTGATGGCTCTCTTCATCCATCTTGCACCCACCCACTTGATCCTCTCTTCAACTCTATCGATATCTATGACCCCTCCCTCTCTTCTCATGGATCGCCCCCTCTGGCCCTCTCTATATGATATGGATATGCCTCTATTTCACACACATTGCATGCAAAATTTTGTTTGAGATGTCATCGATACATATTCCCACAAATACATTCACGAAATCACCACCCCCCCAAATACAAAAGGTTTTTTTACAGCTGTGCGCCTGGTTCCTTAGCTCTACTCATTCATCCCTGCGCTCTTAACTTTTCCTCAATTTTCCCCACTCCCTTGCCAGAAACCCTCATAACTGGGCACAATGGGCGTTGCCGTCGGGTCAAAGGCTTGACCGTTAACTCTGACTGGTGGGGCCACGCTGGACTGTACCACGTTGGGTGGTGTCGCTGTTCGACCATTGGGTCGTGGTTTCGTTGGGCCGTCCCTTGCATTAAACGTCTGCGCGCGCCGCCAGGACAGAAGCCTGCTATGCATGCACCTAGCAAACCCTGCCTGCATGCGCCGATGCCACGATCCCATGATGCACCAACCGAGTCTACATGCGCCGATGCGTCCGCCATGATGCACTGACCGAGCAGATTTCTTGCACACCAGCCGCCACGGATGCAGCGACGATCACTACCGCTGGTTTCTCTCTTCTAGCTAGGTGGATACATATTTGTGGCTTGTGTAAAAAAAGAGCCACTCCCTTGCTTAGTTGTACTCATTCATCCCTACTAAGAAATCTTGCTTGCATGCACTAGCTAGGTGGTTACTAGCAAGGGAACCCCTACTAACAAGCCGAGCTCTCTAAGAAAATAATCAACAAATATGCAGTCCCAATATGTAGATAGGGCCAACAAGCCCATAGCACGATCACATAGCTCAAACTAGGAAGAACTTAATAATAGAATAGATATAAAAATTAATAACAGAATTTAAGAAAAGGGCCAACAAGCCCATAGCAACTCCAACATAGTTCAATTACAACATAACATAACATAGACTAAAAAAGATAGAGGGTTTAGAACCCTAGCCGTCGCCTTCTCCACCTCGCTCCTCCTCCGGGCGCCCTTTTCACTGCTCCTCCAGGGCGTTGTCGATGGGGTACGGAAGAGTGTGCATGCGCGTCACGGTAGGGAAGATGTTGTTGTACTCCGTGAACCTATTGTGGGTGGTGAAAGCGATGAACTCGGAGCCACACCAAAACACCCGGCTGAGGAGGTAGAAGGCATCGAATGTGTTGGTGAAGTGGGCAAGGAGAGCAACCACCACCTAGTTTTGGATGACCTCCTCGACGCGGAACATCATTGGACATCCCCTCGGGAGGTGGTGGTAGCCAGACGCGAGAAAGAACTCGGTGAAGTTCCTTGCGGTCCTCAACCTTGATATCGCCCACACACGTAGTGTGCGATCAACGTACACGCCGGTAGGGTAGAGCCTCTCCGGCAAGGTGGGTGGGAAGCGGTAGGTTGGTCTGGTGTACTGCATGGCTGAGGGATGTGCAGAAGACGGAGAAGGGGTCGAAGAGCAAGAAGGGAAGATGGATGAGGGATGGCAGAGGCAGAGGCTGGCTTAAATAGCCGTAGTGCTACGTGTTTTTTGACCGAAAGACTGTAAGGGAACCCCCTACAGTATAATTGGTGCAACAAACCCAAATTGCAAGTACCATGTCTTGAACCTGGGTGGGTAGGAAGGCATCAGCCCGTTCCCACCACTAGGCTATGCCATAGTCTGCTACGTGTTATTTGGCAGTGGCAATAACGGGGTCAAATGTGAAGTTAGTAGCCCATTTTCAAACCCACCGCAGCATCGGGAGTGTACACGCGTGGGAAAAGGTGGTCTGAAAAGAAGAAGAAAAACAAGCTAATTGCACGCGTGGGAATCCGTGGTCAAACCCTATATTATATGAACAAAAAGAGACAATTTTTGAAGAGCTTGTGGCCATTTTGAATGATAGAAATAAATTTGGTCATTTTGCATGATAAAAAGAGATAGAGGGCATGTGGCCATTATACAGATGCAAAATGACCCATTTTTTGATAGTTTGTGGCCATTTTGCATGATAAAAATAAATTTATCCCTTATAAATTTGGTCATTTTACATTTTTATAGAAAAAAAGAACGATGCAAAAAACAGAGCAAATGATGCAAAAAACGATGCAAAAATACAGAGCCATCATGTTCACAAAAAACAGAGCAAACGATGCAAAAAATGACGCAATTCGACGGCCCAACCAGAGCTTGGTTTCCTTTTGGGCCCAATAACAACATTTTTTTTCACGGAGTCAGTGGTGGGCGAGCAGCCGAGCACAACACATAGGATCGCCTCTCGCGGATCGCCCCATGATCCAACGATGCGGAGCCGTCCTTGTGATCCAATGGCACGAAGCCTGCACACAGCCAGCCCACCTAGTTCCTTCTAGAAGGCCAGATCTGAGCGCTGTTGCTTGGCGCGAGGGTATGGTCGGACGGCTGACGTTGGGAGCTAGGGTTAGGCGAAACCCCGCGGGGTTTAGAGGGGTTTTGAGCTGGTCAACGGGGTTTCGAAGGCTTTGACCGAGCATAACTAATTTAAAAAAATCGAAAAAATATGAAACCTTAGCCGTTCGTCGTTTTATAAGACAAACTAACGAGGAAAAATACTAAACTTGGTCTATGGTCATTTTCATGAAAAAACCCTAGCTGGCACGATCGAGGTCAAATGAGCACCATTAATTTAAAAAAATCAAAAAAATATAAAACCTGCTCACAATGTTGTCTTATGTGACATGTTACCAACCAAGAATCATAAACTTGCTCTATGGTCATTTTCATGAGAAAACCTTCACACATATGAGCTATCATGTACATGATTTCATAGAGTTCAAGGAGAGGAGGTGGTATTACCTTCTGTTTTTTAAAAATAAAAAAAATCAAGAAAATCACTAAAGCTTTATTTTAAAGTGAATAAGAAGGATATGAAGTTAGTTTTTCATTTTCATATTTCAAAACGTGTTTTTAATAGTTTTTATATTAAAGCATATGTTTTCAAAAGAAAATGTAAAAATATGAAGATTAATTCAAAAATAATAAACTTGGCCTATAGTTTTATATTAATGTTGTCTTATGTGACATGTTACCAACCAAAAATCATAAACTTGTCCTATGGTCATTTTCATGAGAAAACCTTCACACATATGAGCTATCACCTATAAAATTTCATCGAGTTCAAATTTATTTGACCTCCTCTAAATCACCTCAAATTTTGCACACATGATCTCCTACACAAACATAGATAGTTGATAATACATCTTCATTAAAATGTTGTTTTTTGCTATGTTATTGGAATATTTGATAAAAGGGAACCCTTGATAAAATGATGGATTCCAGCATATTTGCAGCATATGTGTGATCATTGCAGCACCTGAACTTTTAAAAGACTGAAACAAATTATCGCAGATAAATTTAAAAACACAAAAATACCCAACATAGATAGCCACATGCATATAAAATTCATCCAACCACCAAAAGGTAACCCACATCCTGTTCACAAACATAGTTCACCCACATAGTTCAGCAAAGAACTTAAAGTACTTAAAACACATCATAACATCAGGGAAGGGGAGACAGGACTTTGGCTAGGGCAGCATGTTGTCCCATGATCTTGTAGTCCTCGCCGTGGATGGCCAGATCTTCTGCATGAGCTAGAAGGTGAATGAAGCAGCCGTACTTTGGCTTTGGCATGGTGGTGTAGTAGGGGCAGTGCCAAGTTTTGGTCCTGCTCTTGTAGTAGTAATCCACGCCCTTGACCCTGATCTTCTCCTGTTCCTTCTCTTTGAAGGAGGCGAAGTTGACGCGGTCCACATCCACATCTTCCCGAGAGACATACTTCACACACGAATGAATTACATTAGTACATTATAGATTCATGGGAATACACCATGTCAAACGAACTAAATGAACAATCTAAATGTCAAGTAGGCTTACCTCATACTATTCGTCGTCACCATACGCTGGATCGTACGGGTCGTCGAAAGTATAGTCTATCTTCCTCCTCTTCCCGCAACCATCATCCTCCTGAATATACAATTACACCCATCACTAGTAAATACATAAGCCAATTGAAAATTTAGATATGCACATATGACACATTGATCATAGGGCTAATATACTATGATCCTATTTGCATTTTCCATTTCATGCACACACATTGAACAAAAGAGCTAATATAACTACATATCGAAATTTAGATATGCACACTTGATCATAGGGCTATTATACTATGATCCTATTTGCATTTTCCATTTTCATGCACACACATTGAACAACAGAACTAATATAACTACATAATGTGAACAACAGAGCTAATATAACTTGAAGCAAATAACTTGAGTAGCATTAAAAACCCCCAATCTATGAGCACTAAAAACAAATCTACTAAGCATCATAGCTTAAAAAACCCCAATCTGTTCACAACATCTAGCATTTTGCAATGTATTTATCCAAATCTAAAAACAAATCTGAAAACCCCAATCATTGCAGCACCTAAAATCATAGTTCGCAACATCTAGCTAGCATTTTCGAAACCAATTTATCCAACAAACCCTAGTCCAGAAACCCCTCATCCCCCAACCCATACAAAAAAACCCCGGCTCATTCGTCAAACCAACTACTCTAACCATCTGAACTACTGTATGAATCACAATCGAACTAACTCTAAAAGCTAAGCAAGTGCAAATGGGTGCCCAGTGCAAATACCTGCTCCTTCATGGCAGGCGGCGCAACGGGGGCATCGGGATGGACTGCGCCGCTCGGCGCCGTCACCTTCTGCAGCGAGAGGTGGAGCCCGCCACATCCGCAGCGGTTGCGAGTTTCCCCGCACCGCCGTGGACGCCGCCGACATCCGCGGTCACCGCGCCCTGACCCTGCAACTCCACCACATCTCTGGCCGCTGCGCCGCCGTCGCCACGAGCGTCGGCCATCCGATAGATGGAGGCGATGAAGGTGAGGAAGAGGATGCAGTGGGGGAGAGCGAGATGGTGCGGTGGAGGCAGTGGAGGAAGCGAGACAATAATGACATGTAGAGGAAGACGATGCGGCAGTGAGTGGATTTGGGGGGAAATGGTAGGGGCGATGGAGGTGGTTGCCCTCTTTATATGATGGGACGTTTCGGGCATGTCTATGGACACGTGCTACCCCACGACTGCGGTCTTGCATGCACCCACGTATACGCGGCCCCACTCGTCAGCTAACGGTCAAAGGCATTGACCCGACGGCAACGTCCGTTATAACCAGTTATGAGGGTTTCGTGCAAGGGAGTGGGGAAAAGTGAGAAAAAGTTAACAGATTGGGGATGAATGAGTAGAGCTAAGGAACCAGGGGCACAGAAATAAAAATCCCAAAACAAAAAACACTCATGAACGCACACGCCATCTGTCTAGGTTTGTATCTCTCTCACACACCCCCACGTAGGTGGGGGACGTGCACGAAGAGAAGAAGTGCACGCACGGCGCACGTACTCCCGTCTCTTTCCCGACCACACCCACGCGGGTACACGGTGGAGCTCATTTCTATACAAAAAGGCAGCCCACAGGGTAATTTGACACGTGTACTGGTTGTCCACTTGATGGAGGATCGTCTACCACGGGTGAACAAACAAATTGCGACTTGACGCGTTATGTTAAAAAAGAGGCAAACCATGTGGGGCCTACCTTAGAGGCAAGGATCTATACACTTGAGTACTTTTGATGTGTCCCGTCAACTCACATAACGAGGAGAAGCTTGCTTAGTACGTCATCTCCCCCGCCCACGGACGCGCTGCTACCTCTTGAGCACTGCGTTGGTTTTCCCTTGAAGAGGAAAGGCTGATGCAACAAAGTAGCGTAAGTATTTCCCTCCGTTTTTGAGAACCAAGGTATCAATCCATTAGGAGGCCACACACGACTCCCTCGCACCTACACAAACAAATAAATCCTCGCAACCAACGCGATAAGGGGTTGTCAATCCCTACACGGTCACTTACGAGAGTGAGATCTGATAGATATGATAAGATAATATTTTTGGTATTTTTATGATAAAGATGCAAAGTAAAGAAAGTAAAAATAAAAACGGCGCAAGAAATAGCTTGTTGTCGGGAGATTAATATGATGGAAAATAGACCCGGGGGCCATAGGTTTCACTAGTGGCTTCTCTCAAGAGCATAAGTATTTACGTTGGGTGAACAAATTACTGTTGAGCAATTGACAGAATTGAGCATAGTTATGAGAATATCTAGGTATGATCATGTATATAGGCATCACGTCCGAGACAAGTAGACCGACTCCTGCCTGCATCTACTACTATTACTCCACACATCGACCGCTATCCAGCATGCATCTAGAGTATTAAGTTCATAAGAACAGAGTAACACTTTAAGCAAGATGACATGATGTAGAGGGATAAACTCATGCAATATGATATAAAGCCCATCTTGTTATCCTCGATGGCAACAATACAATACGTGCCTTGCTGCCCCTACTGTCACTAGGAAAGGACACCGCAAGATTGAACCCAAAGCTAAGCACTTCTCCCATTGCAAGACAGATCAATCTAGTAGGCCAAACCAAACTGATAATTCGAAGAGACTTGCAAAGATAACCAATCATACATAAAAGAATTCAGAGGAGATTCAAATATTGTTCATAGATAAACTTGATCATAAACCCACAATTCATCGGTCTCAACAAACACACCGCAAAAGAAGATTACATCGAATAGATCTCCACGAGAGAGGGGGAGAACATTGTATTGAGATCCAAAAAGAGAGAAGAAGCCATCTAGCTAATAACTATGGACCCGAAGGTCTGAGGTAAACAACTCACACATCATCGGAGAGGCTATGGTGTTGATGTAGAAGCCCTCCGTGATCGATGCCCCCTCCGGCGGAGCTCCGGAACAGGCCCCAAGATGGGATCTCACGGGTACAGAAGGTTGCGATGGTGGAATTAGGTTTTTGGCTCCGTATCTGGTGGTTTGGGGGTACGTAGCTATATATAGGAGGAAGGAGTACGTCGGTGGAGCAACAGGGGGCCCACGAGGGTGGAGGGTGTGCCCAGGGGGTAGGCGCGCCCCCTACCTCGTGCCCTCCTGGTTGATGTCTTGATGTAGGGTCCAAGTCCTCTGGATCATGTTCGTTCCGAAAATCATGTTCCCGAAGGTTTCATTCCGTTTGGACTCTGTTTGATATTCTTTTTCTACGAAACTCTGAAATAGGCAAAAACCAGCAATTCTGGGCTGGGCCTCCGGTTAATAGGTTAGTCCCAAAAATAATATAAAAGTGTATAATAAAGCCCAATAATGTCCAAAACAGAATATAATATAGCATGGAGCAATCAAAAATTATAGATACGTTGGAGACGTATCACGCGCTGGCTCGCAGGATGACGTGAAGCTTGCTTGCTAGTACGCCCTACGCCCGCTCCCTCGCCCACGCGCGCGGTGGCTCACAGGACGAGGAGAAAATTTTACTACTCCCTCCGTTTACTCCTCGTCCCTACCTTGGTTAGAGAGATTATCATATTGTTTGGAATATATGTCCTTTAGTAGATTTCAATATGAACTACTAGTACATACTCCAAACACTCATGTATATAGACGTATTTCAGAGTGCATATTCACTCATTTTGCTCCGTATGTAGTCCATATTGAAACGGACGTAATAGTACGCACTCTCCCTCGCACCTCGACCCTCGCCCACGTGGTGGACGTGCAGCAATTCATTCGGTCTCATATAGCCAGAATGATATATACTGCAGTACCATTATTGCTCGACTTTCCGAAGAGCCGAAGAGCCAATCGCAAGGTTAATATTTTGGAGATGCCAAGCGCAAGATTTATAGGAGAACGAGTAGTAGGTGCCGCGTCATTTATACATAATTTTTTTTCTTAAGTGGCACGTACACAATATAAATAGGTTCATATGGAGAGAAAAGGAAACCGCTCCACTATATACATAGGCAGGACGAGCCTACACGGTTGCTTGCTGGGTTTCTCTCTTCAGTCTTCACACTCTCTCGCACAAAACGACTACGGCCACATCTCTAATATCCCGGCGGATCACGTCCGCCGGGGGAAGGGGTGGATGCTTAGTGTAGATGCGGTCGCCGTCGCCGATGGCGAAAACCCACTGTCGGCACAACCCGATCAGTGGTCCCCGCCATTCTCTCTCACAAGGCCGGTGAGGTTGCCTTCGTCCATTGCTCACTGCCGCGACGTGGGCAGTTGCCTCCTCCCGCTGCCCTCCTCTAGGTTGAGCTACGTCCCGACATCCCTCAGGTACAACTCCCTTTATAGCCGGCTTACACCACTGCTCCAGCTGCCCACATCACTCCATGTGGATATTTCTCTACTTCTTTGCCCCGCACATACCTCAACTGGCTTCTACGTACTGTATTTGTGATGAGTTTATGTCTCATCAACTAGTCCCAGTAATCTTATTCTAATCACGCTTCTTCAATTTCTTTGCCACAGGGATGCTCATCTCGATTTTGGTGAAACCGCACAAAATGATCCGATGGTCAAACGGTTGCAAACTTCATTTCTTCGGAAGCTCCAACACTGCCATCAAATTAAAGCAAGGAGAAGACAAAAAAGGAGAAAGCCTCACATCAACAAGGCTAATCAATGAGCTATGGAGATGCTCATTGATTGATGTTAATGCAAGGAGTAGGGATTGCCACGCAACGGATGCACTAGAGCTATAAATATATGAAAGCTCAACAAAATAAACTAAGTGGGTGTGCATCCAACTTGCTTGCTCACGAAGACCTAGGGCACTTGAGGAAGCCCATTGCTGGAATATACAAGCCAAGTTCTATAATGAAAAATTCCCACTAGTATATGAAAGTGACAAAACAAGAGACTCTCTATCATGAAAATCATGGTGCTACTTTGAAGCACAAGTGTGGAAAAAGGATAGTAGCATTGCCCCTTTTTTATTTCTTCTTTTTTTTGGGCCTCCTTTTTTTGGCCATTCTCTCTCTTTTTTTAGGGACAATGCTCTATGAATGATGATCATCACACTTCTATTTATTTACAACTCAAAGATTACAACTCGATACTAGAACAAAATATGACTCTATATGAATGCCTCCGGCGGTGTACCGGGATATGCAATGAACCAAGAGTGACATGTATAAAAAATTATGAACGGTGGCTTTGCCACAAATACGATGTCAACTACATGATCATGCAAAGCAATATGACAATGATGAACATGTCATGATAAACGGAACGGTGGAAAGTTGCATGGCATTATATCTCGGAATGGCTATGGAAATGCCATAATAGATAGGTATGGTGGCTGTTTTCAGGAAGATATAAGGAGGTTTATGTGTGAAAGAGCGTATCATATCACGGGGTTTGGATGCACCGGCGAAGTTTGCACCAACTCTCAACGTGAGAAAGGGCAATGCACGGTACCGAAGAGGCTAGCAATGGTGGAAAGGTGAGAGTGTGTATAATCCATGGACTCAACATTAGTCATGAAGAACTCACATACTTGTTGCAAAAATCTACAAGTCATCAAAAACCAAGCACTACGCACATGCTCCTAGGGGGATAGATTGGTAGGAAAAGACCATCGCTCGTCCCCGACCGCCACTCATAAGGAGGACAATCAAAGAACACCTCATGTTTCAAATTTGTTACATAACGTTTACCATACGTGCATGCTACGAGACTTGCAAACTTCAACACAAGTATTTCTCAAATTCACAACTACTCAACTAGCACAACTTTGATATCACTACCTCCATGTCTCAAAACAATGATCAAGCATCAAACTTCTCTTAGTATTCAACACACTCATAAGAAAGTTTTTACTAGTCTTGAATACCTAGCATATTAGGATTATTTAAGCAAATTACCATGCTATTTAAGACTCTCAAAATAATCTAAGTGAAGCATGAGAGAATAATAGTTTCTATAAAACAAATCCCCCACCGTGCTCTAAAAGATATAAGTGAAGTACTAGAGCAAAAACTATATAACTCAAAAGATATAAGCGAAGCACATAGAGTATTCGAATAATTTCCGAATCATGTGTGTTTCTCTCAAAAAGTGTGTAAAGCAAAGATGATTGTGGTAAACTAAAAAGCAAAGACTCAAATCATATAAGACGCTCCAAGCAAAACACATATCATGTGGTGAATAAAAATATAGCTCCAACTAAAGTTACCGATGGAAGTAGACGAAAGACGGGATGCCTTCCGGGGCATCCCCAAGCTTTGGCTTTTTGGTGTCCTTAGATTATCTTGGGGTGCCTTGGGAATCATCAAGATTAGGCTCGTGCCACTCCTTGTTCCATAATCCATCAAGTCTTTTACCCAAAACTTGAAAACTTCACAACACAAAACTTAACAAAAATTCTCGTGAGCTCCGTTAGCGAAAGAAAACAAAACACCACTTCAAGGTACTGTAATGAACTCATTCTTTATTTATATGGGTGTTAAACCTACTGTATTCCAACTTCTCTATGGTTTTTAAACTATTTTTACTAGCCATAGATTCATCAAAATAAGCAAACAACACACGAAAAACAGAATCTGTCAAAAATAGAACAGTCTGTAGTAATCTGTAACTAACGCAAACTTCTGTAACTCCAAAAATTCAGCACAAATAGGACGACCTAGACAATTTGTTTATTGACCAGCCGCAATTGGAATCAATATTTTATCACGTTCTGGTGATTTTTAACAATTATTTTTGTGAACAGAAATTTCTGGAATTTTCTGCAAGATCAAATAACTATCATCCAAGAAGATCATATAGGTTTAACTTGGCACAAACACTAATTAAAACTTAAAAACACATCTAACCAGAGGCTAGATCAAAGATTTATTCCTAAACGGAAGAAAAAAGCAAATAAAAATTGGGTTGCCTCCCAACAAGCGCTATCGTTTAACGCCCTTAGCTAGGCATTGATAATTTTAATGATTCTCACATGAAAGACAAGAATTGAAGCACAAAGATAGCATCATAAAACACGTGACAAACACATCTAAATCTAACATAATTCCTATGCTAGGCATCTTATAGAAAAACAAATTATCATAGCAAGCAAAAACTAGCATATGCAAGGAAGCGGAAAGGAACGATAGCAATCTCAACATAACGAGAGGTAATTTAGTAACATGAAAATTTCTATAACCATATTTTCCTCTCTCATAATAATTACATGTAGGATAATAAGAAAATTCAACAATATAGCTATCATATAAAATATTTTCAACATGATCCACATGCATGCAAAGCTGACACTCTTCCGAAATAGTGGGATTAACATTAACTAAAGTCATGACCTCTCCAAACCCATTTTTATCAAAAATTTCATAAGATTGAATATTCTCCAAATATGTGGGATCTAAAGTTGACACACTTCCAAACCCACTTTCAATATTATTACAAACAATATTACAATCTCATATTCATCATGGGGATTAAATAAATTTTCAAGATCATAAGAAAAATCACCCCAATCATGATCATTGCAACAACTAGTGGACATAGCAAAACTAGCATCCCCAAGCTTAGGTTTTTTCATATTATTAGCACAATTGGCATCAAGAGAATTTATAGTAAAATCATTGCAATCATGCTTTTCATCGAAGGAACTATCAAGCATGGGTGCAATAGCAACGATCTCATTTTTAACATAAGGAACTATAGCAAATTCGTCTTCATAAATATTGGCATCATGGCCACAAGAATAGCAAGCATCATGTTCATCAAGGGATATTTCAACCAAATCATTGGAATCATCGGAATCATTATTTTCTTCCAAAGCAACGGTCATTCTTTCAATAAATTCTTGGACATAGACATTATGAGGAAAGTTTTCATTGCAATATTTAAGTATGCCGAACTTTTCAGATTTGTTGAGAGTAAAATCATACTTTTAAATCAAAGAAGCAATTTCATGAGCACCCTAAAAAACGACAAATTCTTCAATTTGTTCGATATAATAGTAACTATAAACACCCTTGGCATAAGAAGATAAGATTTCATTATCATTGAACTCACATAGGTAGGGAAGGTGTTTTTTAGGGTTCTTAGAGCAACAAGTAAAATCACAAATTTCACAAAGATTCCAAGCATAGCATAGCAAACTATTTATATGATACCATAAGAGCTTCCCCTTTTCAGACAAACAATAACGCACAAAATGAGCATGCTCATCTAAAGATTTCCCATCAACTAGGCTAGTTGGGGTTTCAGCACGAGCGCATAAGGATCGAAGATGATCCAAGTAGAACACCTTAAGTGGATCCATATCAATAGATTTTTAGCAAGCGAAGATGCAAGCACATAGAAGGCACATGGCAACACCAGCAAACGAAAAAGACAAACGGAAGAGGGGCGAATAAAATGGCAAGGGTGAAGTGGGGGAGAGGAAAACGAGAGGCAAATGGCAAATAATGTAATGTGGGAGATAAGGGTTTGTGATGGGTACTTGGTATGTTGACTTTTGCATAGACTCCCCGGCAACGGCGCCAGAAATGGCTCATTGACGGGAGTCAAATCTTGACTTGACTTGGTGTGAGCCTCCCCGGCAACGGCGCCAGAAATCCTTCTTGCTACCTCTTGAGCACTGCGTTGGTTTTCCCTTGAAGAGGAAAGGGTGATGCAGCAAAGTAGCATAAGTATTTCCCTCAGTTTTTGAGAACCAAGGTATCAATCCAGTAGGAGGCCACGCACGAGTCCCTCGCACCTACACAAACAAATAAATCCTCGCAACCAACGCGATAAGGGGTTGTTAATCCCTACACGGTCACTTACGAGAGTGAGATCTGATAGATATGATAAGATAATATTTTTGGTATTTTTATGATAAAGATGCAAAGTAAAGAAAGTAAAAATAAAAACGGCGCAAGAAATAGCTTGTTGTCGGGAGATTAATATGATGGAAAATAGACCCGGGGCCATAGGTTTCACTAGTGGCTTCTCTCAAGAGCATAAGTATTTACGGTGGGTGAACAAATTACTGTTGAGCAATTGACAGAATTGAGCATAGTTATGAGAATATCTAGGTATGATCATGTATATAGGCATCACGTCTGAGACAAGTAGACCGACTCCTGCCTGCATCTACTACTATTACTCCACACATCGACCGCTATCCAGCATGCATCTAGAGTATTAAGTTCATAAGAATAGAGTAACGCTTTAAGCAAGATGACATGATGCAAAGGGATAAACTCATGCAATATGATATGAACCCCATCTTGTTATCCTCGATGGCAACAATACAATACGTGCCTTGCTGCCCCTACTGTCACTAGGAAAGGACACCGCAAGATTGAACCCAAAGCTAAGCACTTCTCCCATTGCAAGAAAGATCAATCTAGTAGGACAAACCAAACTGATAATTCGAAGAGACTTGCAAAGATAACCAATCATACATAAAAGAATTCAGAGGAGATTCAAATATTGTTCATAGATAAACTTGATCATAAACCCACAATTTATCGGTCTCAACAAACACACCGCAAAAGAAGATTACATCGATTAGATCTCCACGAGAGAGGGGCAGAACATTGAATTGAGATCCAAAAAGAGAGAAGAAGCCATCTAGCTAATAACTATGGACCCGAAGGTCTGAGGTAAACTACTCACACATCATCAGAGAGGCTATGGTGTTGATGTAGAAGCCCTCCATGATCGATGCCCCCTCCGGCGGAGCTCCGGAACAGGCCCCAAGATGGGATCTCACGGGTACTGAAGGTTGCGGCGGTGGAATTAGGTTTTCGGCTCCGTATCTGGTAGTTTGGGAGTACGTAGGTATATATAGGAGGAAGGAGTACATCGGTGGAGCAACAGGGGGGCCACGAGGGTGGAGGGCGCGCCCAGGAGGGTAGGCGCGCCCCCCTACCTCGTGCCCTCCTGGTTGATGTCTTGACATAGGGTCCAAGTCCTTTGGATCATGTTCGTTCCGAAAATCATGTTCCCGAAGGTTTCATTCCGTTTGGACTCCGTTTGATATTCTTTTTCTGCGAAACTCTGAAATAGGCAAAAAACATCAATTCTGGGCTAGGCCTCCGGTTAATAGGTTAGTCCCAAAAATAATATTAAAGTGTATAATAAAGCCCAATACTGTCCAAAATAGAATATAATATAGCATGGATCAATAAAAAATTATAGATACGTTGGAGACGTATCACGCGCTGGCTCGCAGGATGACGTGAAGCTTGCTTGCTAGTACGCCTTACACCCGCTCCCTCGCCCACGCGCGCGGTGGCTCATAGGACGTGGAGAAATTTTTATTACTCCCTCCGTTTACTCCTCGTCCCTACCTTGGTTAGAGAGATTATCATATTGTTTGGAATATATCTCCTTTAGTAGATTTCAATATGAACTACTAGTACATACTCCAAACACTCATGTATATAGACGTATTTTAGAGTGTAGATTCACTCATTTTGCTCTGTATGTAGTCCATATTGAAACGGACGTAATAGTACGCACTCTCCCTCGCCCCTCGACCCTCGCCCACGTGGTGGACATGCAGCAATTCATTCGGTCTCATATAGCCAGAATGATATATACTGCAGTACCATTATTGCTCGACTTTCCGAAGAGGCGAAGAGCCAATCGCAAGGTTAATATTTTGGAGATGCCAAGCGCAAGGTTTATAGGAGAACGAGTAGTAGGTGCCGCGTCATTTATAAATATATTTTTTCTTAAGTGGCACGCACGCAATATAAATAGGTTCATATGGAGAGAAAAGGAAACCGCTCCACTATATACTTAGGCAGGACGAGCCTACACGGTTGCTTGCTGGGGTTGGTCTCTTCAGTCTTCACACTCTCTCACACAAAACGACTGTGGCCACATCTCTAACATCCCGGCGGATTACGTCCGCCGGGGGAAGGGGTGGATGCTTAGTGTAGATGCGGTCGCCGTCGCCGACGGCGAAAACCCACTGTCGGCACAACCCGATCAGTGGTCCCCGCCGTTCTCTCTCACAAGGCCGGTGAGGTTGCCTTCGTCCATTGCTCACTGCCGCGACGTGGGCAGTTGCCTCCTCCCGCTGCCCTCCTCTAGGTTGAGCTACATCCTGACATCCCTCAGGTACAACTCCCTTTACAGCCGGCTTGCACCACTGCTGCAGCTGCCCACATCACTCCATGTGGATATTTCTCTACTTCTTTGCCCCGCACATACCTCAATTGGCTTCTACGTACTATATTTGTGATGATTTTATGTCTCATCAACTAGTCCTAGTAATCTTATTCTAATCACGCTTCTTCAATTTCTTTGCCACAGGGATGCACATCTCGATTTTTGTGAAACCGCACAAAATGATCTGATGGTCAAATGGTTGCAAACTTCATTTCTTCGGAAGCTCCAACGTTGCCAACAAATTAAAGCCTAGTTAGGGTTTACGGTTCAAGGGCTAGGGACTTCATGGATCGTTTTATTCTTTAGCTGTCTCTGTTCCAAAATAAGTGTCAACTTTAGTAGTAGTACAACTTTGTACTAAAGTTTGCATAAAGTTGAGACACTTATTATGGAACGGAGGGAGTACATATTGGCTATGATCTATCAATCATTGAGATGCAATGGCATGCATGTTAGTCTCCTTTGTATTTGATGAAATGTTGCAACGGGCAACCTTGGACGCAAGATACATGAAACAGAAGCTGGAAGCTTCATAGCATTGTACAAATTTATCTTGCTGATAAATTACAGTACGTACTATACTAGTACTATGTAAAGAGTTAGGTGTCGCACGGTGTCCAGAAAATATGGTGATAGTGTGAGGTGGGCCATATAATCACTGAGCATGCGTGTTTTCACTGCTCTCGCACTCCTCCGCTGAGAATGGAGAAGATTGTAATCTAGTGTACCCCCTTTCGCCGAAAGCGTGGGACATCCAGCAGTCCTACCACCTTAACCAATGAACCGTCAAATCACATAGACCCCGCAGTAAGTTGGACGGACGAAGCAACCATCACTCTTGAATCCGCTTCTCCCTTCAACGTAGGCGCTAGTGAGAGGCCGCGTTTGCTCTTCCCGGACATGAGTGCGGCACCGATTCTTTGGAGCGGCTCTGACCATTTCGGGCGGGAAGCGCGCGCGGGCGATGGAGGGGCTTTGTGTAGGCCAGGCTGGTCAGGAGTGGGCGTGGCAGCTGTCCCGCCTGTCCCGACCAGATGCCCGGAAACGAGAGGATGCACCGACTCTCGCGGCTAAATCGTACACTACACACCATCTCTCTGTAGGAGTAGGTCGATGTGTCGCTCTCTCTAACACACACATGTTGTTAAACACACACACACACACACACACACACACGCCGAGGGTCTATATCTCAATTGATGAAGACTTGCATGTTACCATCCATATGTTACTACCAACTATGAAAGTAGTAACATAGACTAGTAACATATGCATGTTACTAGTCCAAGTTACTCACCACTATGACCAGCCTAGCAATGTAACCAAACTCTCCTTACTCTGCCGTGTTATCTCCCCCGGAAACCCAATGCATGGAGCGCAACTACGCGTTGATGCATGCGAGTTAACACGTGGCCCTGCATGGTAGCTAAAACTGCATCTCTTAGTTGTTGTGATTAATTGTTGCGTTTAGAGACAGAAATCAGGGCTTTGATTGGAGGAAGGACCGGTCAAGTTTCTCCTTCTCCTCCAATCTCCTTGCACCTCGTTTTGAAAAAACAATCTGCATGCACCTTGGTCCCGCTGCACCTTCTAACATGACTTATTACACCTAGACGGAGGGAGTAGTACGAGATACGGTGGCACACTGACTAAGGTCGAATACAAGTGCCCAAAATTC